>NC_136900.1:25193383-25233383 GCF_949152265.1 Phoxinus phoxinus | reverse complement strand
CTCCACCAGTTCACCAGTCCATCTTTACTCCTCCACCAGTTCACCAGTCCATCTTCACTCCTCCACCAGTTCACCAGTCCATCTTTACTCCTCCACCAGTTCACCAGTCCATCTTCACTCCTCCACCAGTTCACCAGTCCATCTTTACTCCTCCACCAGTTCACCAGTCCATCTTCACTCCTCCACCAGTTCACCAGTCCATCTTTACTCCTCCACCAGTTCACCAGTCCATCTTCACTCCTCCACCAGTTCACCAGTCCATCTTTACTCCTCCACCAGTTCACCAGTCCATCTTCACTCCTCCACCAGTTCACCAGTCCATCTTTACTCCTCCACCAGTTCACCAGTCCATCTTTACTCCTCCACCAGTTCACCAGTCCATCTTTACTCCTCCACCAGTTCACCAGTCGTCCATCTTTACTCCTCCACCAGTTCACCAGTCCATCTTCACTCCTCCACCAGTTCACCAGTCCATCTTTACTCCTCCACCAGTTCACCAGTCCATCTTCACTCCTCCACCAGTTCACCAGTCCATCTTTACTCCTCCACCAGTTCACCAGTCCATCTTCACTCCTCCACCAGTTCACCAGTCCATCTTTACTCCTCCACCAGTTCACCAGTCCATCTTCACTCCTCCACCAGTTCACCAGTCCATCTTTACTCCTCCACCAGTTCACCAGTCCATCTTTACTCCTCCACCAGTTCACCAGTCCATCTTTACTCCTCCACCAGTTCACCAGTCCATCTTCACTCCTCCACCAGTTCACCAGTCCATCTTTACTCCTCCACCAGTTCACCAGTCCATCTTTACTCCTCCACCAGTTCACCAGTCGTCCATCTTTACTCCTCCACCAGTTCACCAGTCCATCTTCACTCCTCCACCAGTTCACCAGTCCATCTTTACTCCTCCACCAGTTCACCAGTCCATCTTCACTCCTCCACCAGTTCACCAGTCCATCTTTACTCCTCCACCAGTTCACCAGTCCATCTTTACTCCTCCACCAGTTCACCAGTCCATCTTTACTCCTCCACCAGTTCACCAGTCGTCCATCTTTACTCCTCCACCAGTTCACCAGTCCATCTTCACTCCTCCACCAGTTCACCAGTCCATCTTTACTCCTCCACCAGTTCACCAGTCCATCTTCACTCCTCCACCAGTTCACCAGTCCATCTTTACTCCTCCACCAGTTCACCAGTCCATCTTCACTCCTCCACCAGTTCACCAGTCCATCTTTACTCCTCCACCAGTTCACCAGTCCATCTTTACTCCTCCACCAGTTCACCAGTCCATCTTTACTCCTCCACCAGTTCACCAGTCCATCTTCACTCCTCCACCAGTTCACCAGTCCATCTTTACTCCTCCACCAGTTCACCAGTCCATCTTTACTCCTCCACCAGTTCACCAGTCGTCCATCTTTACTCCTCCACCAGTTCACCAGTCCATCTTCACTCCTCCACCAGTTCACCAGTCCATCTTCACTCCTCCACCAGTTCACCAGTCCATCTTTACTCCTCCACCAGTTCACCAGTCCATCTTCACTCCTCCACCAGTTCACCAGTCCATCTTTACTCCTCCACCAGTTCACCAGTCCATCTTTACTCCTCCACCAGTTCACCAGTCCATCTTTACTCCTCCACCAGTTCACCAGTCCATCTTCACTCCTCCACCAGTTCACCAGTCCATCTTTACTCCTCCACCAGTTCACCAGTCCATCTTTACTCCTCCACCAGTTCACCAGTCCATCTTTACTCCTCCACCAGTTCACCAGTCCATCTTTACTCCTCCACCAGTTCACCAGTCCATCTTTACTCCTCCACCAGTTTACCAGTCCATCTTCACTCCTCCACCAGTTCACCAGTCCATCTTTACTCCTCCACCAGTTCACCAGTCCATCTTTACTCCTCCACCAGTTCACCAGTCCATCTTTACTCCTCCACCAGTTCTCCAGTCCATCTTTACTCCTCCACCAGTTCTCCAGTCCATCTTTACTCCTCCACCAGTTCACCAGTCCATCTTTACTCCTCCACCAGTTCACCAGTCCATCTTTACTCCTCCACCAGTTCACCAGTCCATCTTTACTCCTCCACCAGTTCACCAGTCCATCTTCACTCCTCCACCAGTTCACCAGTCCATCTTTACTCCTCCACCAGTTCACCAGTCCATCTTCACTCCTCCACCAGTTCACCAGTCCATCTTTACTCCTCCACCAGTTCACCAGTCCATCTTTACTCCTCCACCAGTTCACCAGTCCATCTTCACTCCTCCACCAGTTCACCAGTCCATCTTTACTCCTCCACCAGTTCACCAGTCCATCTTCACTCCTCCACCAGTTCACCAGTCCATCTTTACTCCTCCACCAGTTCACCAGTCCATCTTTACTCCTCCACCAGTTCACCAGTCCATCTTTACTCCTCCACCAGTTCACCAGTCCATCTTCACTCCTCCACCAGTTCACCAGTCCATCTTTACTCCTCCACCAGTTCACCAGTCCATCTTTACTCCTCCACCAGTTCACCAGTCCATCTTTACTCCTCCACCAGTTCACCAGTCCATCTTCACTCCTCCACCAGTTCACCAGTCCATCTTTACTCCTCCACCAGTTCACCAGTCCATCTTTACTCCTCCACCAGTTCACCAGTCCATCTTTACTCCTCCACCAGTTCACCAGTCCATCTTTACTCCTCCACCAGTTCACCAGTCCATCTTCACTCCTCCACCAGTTCACCAGTCCATCTTTACTCCTCCACCAGTTCACCAGTCCATCTTTACTCCTCCACCAGTTCACCAGTCCATCTTTACTCCTCCACCAGTTCACCAGTCCATCTTTACTCCTCCACCAGTTCACCAGTCCATCTTTACTCCTCCACCAGTTCACCAGTCCATCTTTATTCCTCCACAAGTTCACCAGTCCATCTTTACTCCTCCACCAGTTCACCAGTCCATCTTCACTCCTCCACCAGTTCACCAGTCCATCTTTACTCCTCCACCAGTTCACCAGTCCATCTTTACTCCTCCACCAGTTCACCAGTCCATCTTTACTCCTCCACCAGTTCACCAGTCCATCTTCACTCCTCCACCAGTTCACCAGTCCATCTTTACTCCTCCACCAGTTCACCAGTCCATCTTTACTCCTCCACCAGTTCACCAGTCGTCCATCTTTACTCCTCCACCAGTTCACCAGTCCATCTTCACTCCTCCACCAGTTCACCAGTCCATCTTCACTCCTCCACCAGTTCACCAGTCCATCTTTACTCCTCCACCAGTTCACCAGTCCATCTTTACTCCTCCACCAGTTCACCAGTCCATCTTCACTCCTCCACCAGTTCACCAGTCCATCTTTACTCCTCCACCAGTTCACCAGTCCATCTTTACTCCTCCACCAGTTCACCAGTCCATCTTTACTCGTCCACCAGTTCACCAGTCCATCTTTACTCCTCCACCAGTTCACCAGTCCATCTTTACTCCTCCACCAGTTCACCAGTCCATCTTCACTCCTCCACCAGTTCACCAGTCCATCTTCACTCCTCCACCAGTTCACCAGTCCATCTTCACTCCTCCACCAGTTCACCAGTCCATCTTTACTCCTCCACCAGTTCACCAGTCCATCTGTACTCCTCCACCAGTTCACCAGTCCATCTTTACTCCTCCACCAGTTCACCAGTCCATCTTTACTCCTCCACCAGTTCACCAGTCCATCTTTACTCCTCCACCAGTTCACCAGTCGTCCATCTTTACTCCTCCACCAGTTCACCAGTCCATCTTCACTCCTCCACCAGTTCACCAGTCCATCTTCACTCCTCCACCAGTTCACCAGTCCATCTTTACTCCTCCACCAGTTCACCAGTCCATCTTTACTCCTCCACCAGTTCACCAGTCCATCTTCACTCCTCCACCAGTTCACCAGTCCATCTTTACTCCTCCACCAGTTCACCAGTCCATCTTTACTCCTCCACCAGTTCACCAGTCCATCTTTACTCGTCCACCAGTTCACCAGTCCATCTTTACTCCTCCACCAGTTCACCAGTCCATCTTTACTCCTCCACCAGTTCACCAGTCCATCTTCACTCCTCCACCAGTTCACCAGTCCATCTTCACTCCTCCACCAGTTCACCAGTCCATCTTCACTCCTCCACCAGTTCACCAGTCCATCTTTACTCCTCCACCAGTTCACCAGTCCATCTGTACTCCTCCACCAGTTCACCAGTCCATCTTTACTCCTCCACCAGTTCACCAGTCCATCTTTACTCCTCCACCAGTTCACCAGTCCATCTTTACTCCTCCACCAGTTCACCAGTCCATCTTTACTCCTCCACCAGTTCACCAGTCATAATGCAGTGTTCATGATCATTTCCACCCGTACAATCAAACTAACGCTTGTGCTGATGTTCCTTTAACTCTTCTGTGTGCAGAAATCACACTTTATAATAAATCTATATTAGACCATCTGGGAATATAACCTGCCTCTTATTTTATATTATTATTATTATTAATGTTTTTTTTTATTTAAATATTACTTTATTTTATATTATCTAATATTATTTTTATTATTATTTTATTGTATATTAAATATTACTATTTTTATTATAGTTTTATTTTATACTGTTTTATATCTGGGATTTTTTATATACTATTATCATTTCATTTTCCATTATTTCCATTATATCAGTGCATTTAATATTATTTCTATTATTATTATTTCATTTTTATATTATTTAGTATTATTTTTATTATTGTTTTATTTTATACTATTTTTAATTTTATTTTTTAACCATTGTCATGCTTTTAATATGTAACCACTGTGATCTGAAATCTGGACTATATCTGGGATTTTTTACATTGTTATTATTTTATTGTACATTTATTCTTATTATTATTATTTATTCTTATTCTTCATCAATGCCTCATACTTTTTTGCATTTAATTTTATTTTTGTATTATTATTATTTTATATTATTATTTATTATATTATTAATAATACGCATTTAATTATTATTAATATTTTATATATGTGTGATTTTATTACTATTTTATATTATATATATATATATTTTATTTTATTTTATGTTTTATATATATATATATTTTTTTTTTTTTTTCCTTTAAGAATAATTATTTTATTATTTCTTTGATTAAGTATAGCTAACTAGATTATTTTCATGTCTGTGTGCAGGAGTGGCGGTGCGGTGACCTCTCAGCCTGGGCTCAGAGGTCAAAGGTTACCCTGTTCTCCAGGAGAGGACGCACTGCTGCAGGCCATCATGAATCTGGACCGAGAGTGAGCAGCGCACACACACACACACACACACACACCAGGAAAACTCTTGTTCATGTAAAGAATTAGGCGTAGCATCAGTTCTGGCAGGTCACGTTAGTCAGGCTCGCGTCAGTGTCTCTCAGCTGATCCTCCAGCTGTAGGAACACGACGCCTGCTATCGCTGTACTCGTGTATAAGCTCTTCAGTATCAGCAGCTGTAGTGTGTTTAGGTCCTCACATGTGTTCAAGTGTTTGCTTATTTGACAGCTAAATAAAGATTTATTTTTTCATAAGTAAATGACCTGTTAATATCTCCCTGACTCTCTTAATGAGATCTTTAAAAACAAAAACTAGATTATTTTCATGTCTGTGTGCAGGAGTGGCGGTGCGGTGACCTCTCAGCCTGAGGTCAGAGGTCAAAGGTTACCCTGTTCTCCAGGAGAGGACCCACTGCTGCAGGCCATCATGAATCTGGACCGAGAGTGAGCAGTGCACACACACACACACACACACACACTCCTCTTCTGTTTACCCTAAGAGGGGTTATTGCTGCTCCATGCTAGGCTGCCCAGAACAGAGCCAGACCGCCGACCCAAACTGTAAGTTAACCGGCAATCGTGTGTGACGACAGTGGCGCTGACAGAACTGTTGTTGTGTGATCAGGGCTGATGGTGATGGTGTCAGATCCAGATCCAGATTCAGATCCAGATTCAGATCCAGATCCAGATCCAGATCCAGATCCAGGTCGGCCCGAGTCCCCGAACCCCAGCAGAACACCAGCGCCACACGCCCCGAGACCCAACCAGGTCAGCTCACAACCTCTCACTACATTATAATCCCCTTCACTTCTCTTCACAGATCTAAATGATTTCTTCAGCTCTTCTGTCGCTTGTCTTTCTCTCAGAACACTTGATGCTACCAGACGTGTTTAGGAAGTTTATAAATCCCTCTCCAGATCAAGGTCATTATCATTCACTGAGGCTGTGTTTACACGGAAACAACCTGAAGAGAAAACACAAAAGTGGCGTTGCGTTATCACTTTTATTCTGCGTTTAGACGAGCGTTATGGGGGGAATCTGCATATGGAGACGCAAAAGTGTGTGAGATTGGATGTAGTTTGCACTCCAGACGGCTAGGTGGCGATGTGGAGCACTGACAGTGAAAGAGACGCTGACACAGTTTGTCATGTTTAATACGGTAAAGCCGCTGCTTTAACCCTCGCTGCTCTTCGCCTGTCGCTCAATTTTTTTTTTTTTTTTGTCAATGAAATGAATGCTATATTTTAGTTTGATAATGTTTTGTTATTTTCCTGTACTGGCGCACGCCTGTGACGTAAACGCGTACGCGACGCCTTCACCGTCTAGCAGACTTTCGCGTTTTTACCGTTTTTACCCTTTAGACGGGAACGCGGCGGTGGAGCGTGTTTAAGATCTCCACTCTGGAGGGGGTTTCACTTTTGTGCGTTTTTAAGCCCCAAAAACGCCGTCGCCGTGTAAACGAAAGATACATCCCATAAAATATTTGTACGTTTTCGCCCGCGAGCGTTCTCGTGTAAACGGGGCCTAAAACTAAAACCCATTAAAAACACTTTTTTTGTTATTTGGAAAAATGCCAACTGAAATAAAATAAAACAAATATTTTATTTCAACTAATTGCAGTGGCAACATTTGTAAATAATGTAGTTTAATTTGTTTAATTAATAATAATAAATACAAACGTTCATATACATTCGCATCCCTGCTGAACTTAAACCGAAGTGTCCGGACACATTTATGATTTGTAGGATATTTCTTCAGTTCTTCAGGTTAGTTGGTTTAATTGGACGCGTTCAGTCCCAGTTAAGGGTCTTTTTTTAGCCTGTGAACTTTAAAGTGGTTATTTATTTGGTGTTAGGAGGGTCGGCTCACAACAGGCCTGTGTTGTGTTCCCATCATCATCACTCATACGGGAGGAATGTGTCGCCTCACTTTTACAGACACTATAAAACCTGAGCCAACAGAAGCCGCTCTCCTGCGCCCGCGCCGCTCATTACCGCACGCATGAGAGCTGGGAATGTCCACAGACGGCAGGTTCTGCTGGGATGCAGGCCGGATCAAGCAACATCATGTTAGCATGTGGAGATATATACATAACTATATCACTAAATAACTAAAAATCTAAAACAGAGTAGAGGTAACCTGAGCATTTAGACTTACAAATAAAAGATATGCAATTAAAAATTACAGTGGGGAGAATAAAAAAAAAAAAAATTAATACTGCTTATTTATGAATATATAAAAAATAAATGAAATAAAAAATAATATATATATATATATATACATATTTTTTTATTCCATAAATAAATAAAAATAAAACTACCATTTTTATTTAAACAAATGAAATAGATTGAACTATAAAATAAAATAAAAATAACTCAAATTGATTTAAATGTTGTAATTAAATATAATTAAAATGTAATTAAACTTTCTTAAAATTAGTAAAAGAGTAGAGCTACATTCATTACCTGGACATTTAGGCTTACAGATAAAAGAGATATAATTAATAACTTACTTATTATTACAGTGGAAAAAAAACAATCAATGTCATTCAAATTTTTTTTAAATTATTATTATCATTTAATATTATATAAAAAAAAAAAAATATATATATATATATTATTATTTTTTCTACCTAATTTAACTTTTTAAATAGTTTCTAACAGATAATGTTTCAAATATGCTTTAAATGTATATACATTCAAAACTTTCATCTTAGGAATGTCTACCTTTCCAACTAAAATTATACTTACAATACTTAAAATAATAAAACTTACAATTAAGTCAAAAGTTTTGATCACCCCAAATTATCTAATAAATATTCAGTGGTAGTTTAATGTAGATGAATTTGCTGTTTCTAATTATGCACATTGGCATTTTTTTGCATGTGTGGACAAATAAATTAAAATATTGTTTAATATTTTATATTTTTGAATGATTTGATCTACAATAATCACTGCTTCCAAACCGGTTTCCCAAACGCTCCCGGTCTTCCATCGCTCAGCTTGAGCCTCTATATATATATAAAAAAGAAGTATAATTGCATTCTATTCAATCAAATTAAAACGTAAATCAAAACATAAACAATCATGCTTTTCAGTTGCAACTGAACTTTCTTTGCGCCGCCATGTTTGTAGTTTGTAGACGTATAGAGAGACACATCTCAAACCCGGGAGCGCACACATAAACACACTTCTCCGACGCGGACGATGTTTGACAGTTTGTACAGGGATGGCTCTGATATTGTTTATGGCGGATTCTTCTTTCTTGTCTGCTCAGTTTGAGATGTAAAGATTTGCAGTTTTACGAGCAACTGTTTGTCCTGATGTCCTTCACTGTCTCACTGTGACTGCAGAGAACCTCAGGACGTGCAGCGCTCTCTCTGGAGGATCCAAAGAAGATTCACACGCTTCTGCATCAGCCAGCAAGGTACCGATCGCCTCTGTTCACACACACTGAGCCAGAACAACTCTGTGAGCACAGCACAGCCAATCAGAAGAGCCTGTGGGCGGAGTCTCTCTGCAAGCGCAACCAAATCAATCCTAAATCAGTCAATCAGAAGAGTGTGTGGGCGGAGTCTCTCTGTACGCTCAACCAAATCAATCCTAAATCAGTCAATCAGAAGAGTGTGTGGGCGGAGTCTCTCTGTACGCTCAACCAAATCAATCCTAAAGCACAGCCAATCAGAAGAGTGTGTGGGCGGAGTCTCTGTACGCTCAACCAAATCAATCCTAAATCACAGCCAATCAGAAGAGTGTGTGGGCGGAGTCTCTCTGTACGCTCAACCAGAGCCATATAGAGAGAGAGTTGCGACAACTCCATTCACTCCAATGGAACGGTTTTTTTCCAGCAATGGCGGCTCGCGGAGCCTCTCAATAGTTCCCGGAAGTAGCGGCCGCGCCGTAGAGTTGCAGCAGAACAGACCGTTTGTGATGCCCTTTTAAAAGGTAAGACGTTTAAAGAACAAGATTGTATATTATCAGTACATCGGAATCAATTTAACTTGTGTATTAAAGCATGCTAGTTGATTATTGCTATCTAAATTAGTAGTTTTAGGGGACGTTATCGGATAAATGATAGGTCATTGGATAAAATTAGTAGCGCATAACAAACCCACGAACAGCCTATTAATGTTAAACCCGTTATATTAATGTAGATTTATCCTTTGTTGTGTGTAATAAGAGGGAAACGCTTCTAAACAGAGGCTAAATATAACATTGGGAGTGTGATAGCCATTAATGGAAGTGGTAATAAGAATATCCGTTTAATTTCATATTAAATGTGCAATAACAGAATAAAATCCTTATTTTAGATTGCATATTTGAGTAAACAAAAACGTATGGGTGGAGTTTTTTAGGCATTGTATTATCTGTCTATATTACTGTTTTAGCCCAGCTGATTTTGTATATAATTTGTCCCGTTTTTGTCTCCTTTATCTCTTTCAACACCAGAAGCATTATAAGCGGATTCAGTGGATCCTGCAGACCTGCACTGCCGCTGTACCCTCACCTTCAGTCTCAGCTCCTTGGAGTTGGATTTGCAAAACTTTTCTTGCTCCCTATTTTAAATAAACCTTGAACTTGCCAGTGTTGGTCTTTGTGAAAAAGTGCAGATACAGTAGCCTACTGTATGATTAACACTCAATTTAACAAAAGTTGTTAAATGATCTCAATATCTTTAAAATGAAAGGTTTATATGAAAGGTTTTAAACAAAAAATGATGCCATATAATTTCGTTTTCAATTTTTTATTCTTAAGACAATAGTTTATTTATTTTAAATTGTTTATTTGTGCGGACAGTTGCACAACCTGATATTTTGGGGGTTTAAGATAAAACATAAAATATGTATTATCTAAATGTATTAAAAATGAATTTAAACTAAATAGGTTTTATAGATTGGAAGTGATTTATGTCATGAATTTATAAAATTATGTTAAAAGGAAATAATGCACTTGGACACAAAATGCAATTGGACACTTTGAAATAATGTGTGTGTGTATATATAATCATGTTTTGTTTTTAGAACTGAATATATTGTGTATTAATTTATATAGTAATACGTGCATGGGGTGCATAAGCATGGTAAACATAAGATTATTTGAAATTTCACTTAATTCAATTTTACATTAAGACAATAACCTGTTACCAAGTCTCCTGTCCTTGTAAAACCATAGCACATTAGGCTACGTGATACACTTAAATAACATATAAGTTTAAGAACACAAAAATACTTCAAAACAATTGCAACACGGTCTTTTACCAAGGTAACGTTAGCTAGAAATATGTTAACGAAGGCAGGCAACGCAAGTTGAGCACACTAATCATTAAATATTATCAGATTTTTATATTTTAAAAACAACATTGATGTAACTACATACACATACTACATTCACATGTCAGTGTATTATATACATATTGTAAATCAATGCATTTATTGACTACAAATGATCAAAAATCACAGTTCTGCTCTCTAACTCCATTGATTTGAATTGGCGCCGAAGCACTTCCTGGAACTATCCGCCGTCTACGCGAATCACGTGACGAAGAACCATTTCGAACTTCCGTTGTCGCAACTCTCTCTCTATATGGCTCTGCGCTCAACCAAATCAATCCTAAAGCACAGCCAATCAGAAGAGTGTGTGGGCGGAGTCTCTGCACGCTCAACCAAATCAATCCTAAAGCACAGCCAATCAGAAGAGTGTGTGGGCGGAGTCTCTGTACGCTCAACCAAATCAATCCTAAATCACAGCCAATCAGTAGAGTGTGTGGGCGGAGTCTCTCTGCAAGCGCAACCAAATCAGTACAAAAAATCACAGCCAATCAGAAGAGTGTGTGGGCGGAGTCTCTCTGCAAGCGCAACCAAATCAATACAAAAAATCACAGCCAACCAGTAGAGCCTGTGGGCGGAGTCTGTCTGCAAGCGCAACCAAATCAGTACAAAATCACAGCCAACCAGTAGAGCCTGTGGGCGGAGTCTGTCTGCAAGCGCAACCAAATCAGTACAAAATCACAGCCAACCAGTAGAGCCTGTGGGCGGAGTCTGTCTGCAAGCGCAACCAAATCAGTACAAAATCACAGCCAATCAGTAGAGCCTGTGGGCGGAGTCTCTCTGCAAGCGCAACAAAATCAATCCAAAATCACAGCCAATCAGTAGAGCCTGTGGGCGGAGTCTCTCTGCAAGCGCAACCAAATCAATAAAAAAAAAATCACAGCCAATCAGAAGAGTGTGTGGGGGTGGAGTCTCTCTGCACTCACAACCAAATCAATCCTAAATCACAGCCAATCAGAAGAGTGTGTGGGCGGAGTCTCTCTGCAAGCGCAATCAAATCAATCCTAAATCACAGCCAATCAGAAGAGTGTGTGGGCGGAGTCTCTGTACTCAACCAAATCAATCCAAAATCACAGCCAATCAGAAGAGTGTGTGGGCGGAGTCTCTGTACTCAACCAAATCAATCCAAAATTACAGCCAATCAGAAGAGTGTGTGGGTGGAGTCTCTGTACTCTCAACCAAATCAATCCAAAATTACAGCCAATCAGAAGAGTGTGTGGGCGGAGTCTCTCTGTACTCTCAACCAAATCAATCCTAAAGCACAGCCAATCAGAAGAGTGTGTGGGCGGAGTCTCTCTGCAAGCGCACTGCACTCGCAACCAAATGCATAAGTACATAATGAAACTCATACATAGTATGTATTTTAATAATGTTAAAATGGTGTAATGAGCGACTGAAACAATCTTTGCCATAGAATACACGTTTGTTCACAGTTTGTTATGAACCTTCATGTGCTGGTGCCCAGTGTTAGAAACCAACACACTTATCTGAAGAACCTGTGGTGTGGCGTTACACAACTTAAGACCTAACAGAGAAAAACTGATTCTTGATATGTTCATAAATCAATAATAAATGCTCAGATGGAGGGCATTTCCGCCTATACAATTTATCCGCCATTTTGAATTTTCCTAAAAACCTACTTTTTCAAACTTGGTCTGATCTTCCCCAGAATTGGCACACATTTTCACGAGTTGACCTATAGCTGCTAAATGCAGTGTCTACGCTTAACCAAACCAGTGTGATATTTGTACTGGAAACCAAGACTAAAATACTTTAATAATATGAATCTCCTCCGTTCCAGATCTTTTTCTCCGAGCTGGATGTGATTCCCGGGTTGGGCGGAGAGCCGGAGGAGCCGACCGTGGAGGAACAGTGTGCTCAGGCCGTCAGAAACAAGGCCCGGGACATCGAGAAGGTGCGTTCGCCATCTTTACATCATTCCCTCACTTTCCTTTTGCGTTTCGAAGACAGGAAACTAAACATGAGCTACAGCTTCATATGTTGGTTTGCTGTAGTGAAAGTACAATGGGCATGTAACCCTAAAAGCGAAATCTCATTGGCTGATGTCAATTTCTGACACCGTGATTGGTTCAGAGGCATCACGTGACTCGCTCTGACACTCAGATGTGTGTTTTTGACTGTTTTTCTGCTCAGTTAAAGGCCATAAATGCTGTGTTTATAAGTTTTGATGTGATTCAGGTGGTTTGTATTGTTGTTGCTCGTCTCGCCTTAAAGACAAAACACTTCAGCAGAACATGATCAGCTCAAAGTGGCCCAATCATTTTTGCTCCCAAATGTTTATAATTTTTACTGGTAGTCGCTGTATGAAGAATATTTGGGTATAAATTCAGCACATCCGTATAAATTACACATCCAGCCGGACCGGTCAGACCCTCCGTGATACAATGCCTGCTAATACTCCCTAATGTGTTCCAGCCCTCGAGTAATTGCCCCGCGTTCAGTGATTGCAACAGACCTCCGCGTGTGTGGAGTGTGTGTGTGAGCTCGACGCTTCACTTGCTGCCACAGTTGTGTGTTTTGTAGTGTGTTACGGACCATTGCTTTCCCAGTGTGTTGTACAGGTCGGTCTCCAGTTTGTGTGGTCCTGTTATCAGACCTTCACATCCACATCCACATCCACACACACACACACACACACACACACACACACACACACACACACACCTTTCCTGCCTTTAACAAACCGTTCCCAGCATTCACTGGTAAATATCACCGCTGTAAATACAGATCTCTCTGGGGTGGAGAACTTCCTCCGTCTCGAACACAAGCTTTTGTTTTCTTTTATATGTCCGTGTTTTATTATAATTACTGGTGGCTTTACTCTGTGGTTTACTAGATCCTGTAATGCCGCAAGAAATGATTGTAATTTAAGTTGAGTGTTTATTATCACTAGTGACTCAGCAGTTCTGAAGACAGAGAAAATACAATCAATGTCACACACTCGAGGAGAGAGAGAGAGAGAGAGAGACAGAGAGAGAGAGAGAGACAGAGAGAGAGTCACAAGAGTCACAATGATTGTCACAATCACACACACACATGCTCACACACACACGCTCTCACACACACGCTCTCACACACACACACGCGCTCTGAGAACGGCGCAGGATTGGCTTTGTGAATGTGCCAGATCACAGAGACTCGCTGGATTAGCGCTGGGATCTGGGAAGGGTAATAACTCAGACAGCGCCACAGACTCACACACACACACACACACACACACACACACACTCAGACAGCGCCACAGGCTGCAGAACACCTCACACACACACACAAACACACACACACTCAGACAGCGCCACAGGCTGCAGAACACCACACACACACACACACACACACTCGTCCTGTAATCGAGTGTGAGTCTGTGATTGGCAGACGGGCGGAGACTTCTGGACGCTTCAGCGCTTGACCAAGTTGAGACGAGTAACTGTACGTCCCCTTGGGTTAGTGAGGGGGGTGTGTGTGTGTGTGTGTGTGTGTGTGTGTGTGTGTGTGTGTGTGTGTGTGTGTGTGTGTGTGCGCTGAGAGAACTGTTAAAGAGCAGCTACTCTTCTTCACATCCTCATCTCTTCAGTGTGTGTGTGTGTGTGTGTGTGTGTGTGTGTGTGTGTGTGTGTGTGTGTGTGTGTGATCATGAGAAGCTCCAGTTCTTCTCTATATCAGTGTGTGTGTGTGTGTGTGTGTGATCATGAGAAGCTCCAGTTCTCCTCTACATCAGTGTCAGTGTTCCTGAACTCCTGAAGTTTCTTCCGGGAACGAACACGTCAAAATATTCCTCATTATAATAATTAATGCGCAGAATAAAGGGGCGGGGCCTGGTTGAGTTAGTTAGTAGTGTGTTAAACTGGCGGTTATGGTAAGGGGCGGGGCATTTTTCAAACACACTCGACCAATCACAACACACTGATCCAGCCAACCACTGTGTGTGTGTGTGTGTGTGTGTGTGTATAACGTACGGTTTATTTCAATAGTCCACTTTAGACATTCTGCTAACTATCAGCAAGTCTGCTTCATGTCAACTCTCTCTCATTAGAGGATTATAGGCTGTTAGTGGGGGTGGGAATCGAATTTCAATTCCAATTCTGGAATCGGATACTTGTTATAAAATTAAACATTCGATTCCTCTTATCGATTTCTGTGTGAGGATTTCAATGTGACTTCAAACAATTCAAGCGCGAGACATATCTCTGTCGGATCTGTGTTCAGTTGTATTTATTTGAGCGATTGCTAATGTGTTATTTGTTCTTTTTTAATGACGGAGTGTTTACTTGTCTTTAATAATGCTCGAAATGTACATTAGTTCTGCTAGTTGTTCTTCTATTGTGTTTATAAACCGCAGGCAAACGCTCCGTGTGTAAGTGTGCTTTAGCCTGCTGATGTTTGTTCATGATATTCAGATCAAATTTAATATTTTGCAATATGACTAAATGTTAATTATATGTACGTTTTTTTTTTCTCGAATCGTTACAATTCAAACGACACCCAACCCTACGACCAATCCTCTACTGACTGCTAGTTGACATGTCGTTGCAAAGTTACTAGAGTAATCACTCTTTCCACTCGTTTAATTATCAAAGGCCTGAGGGCCGAAATCAACAAAGATGTGTTTGACATCATCAGTTCTTCATTGTCTTTTCTGTACATTTTAAACTATTCTGATGAGCATTTGAGTTGTGCGATCACAATTTATGTTTATTAATTACCATAGTAGAATGTTTGTTGGGGAGCATCACAATAAACTGCTTTCTGCTACAAATCAGCGTGTTTATGATTATGATAGTGAATTAAAGCAGCATAATGCATTGTTCAAGCCTTGAACATTCCAGTTGAAAATGCCCACATTCACTTTCACGTTAATAATAAGGTGGAGAGTTTAGGATAATTGGTCTCAAACATATCTTTGGTCTTCCTGTCATGTCTTCTTCTCCTTCTTCTTCTTCTTCCGTCTCTGAGTGAGTCCAGAACTCCTGCAATCTCTGCGCTGTTTTTAAAGCGGGCCGAGCGACTGAACCCTGCGGATAAGAGGAACCAGACTTCGGCCACTCCAGTAATCTGAGCGCTTCTGCTTCTCCTCTCGTCCTCGCGACCTGAACGCGGAATAATGTCCGTTTCCGGTCCTGAGCGGCTCTGATTAGACTTAACCTTTGAACCTAAACCTCTATCTTATGCTTTCTATCATTTATGTTTATCCTCCTCTCTTCCTCTCGTTTATTTACATCCGTTTTGCGGTCAAATAGACAGATCTCTCTCTAGGAATTAATTCAAAATTGGGGTTGAATTTCCAGCAAAAATAACCAAAAACCCTTCCTCTAATGCTTCCAAATAAATGAACATTTCTCTGGTTTATATAGTTTCTCTGAGCACTGCAAAAAAAAAAGCTTTTCTTACTTAGTATTTTTGTCTTGTTTCCAGTCAAAATATCAAAAAAATTCTTAAATCAAGATGCATTTACTAGATGAGTGAAATGAGATAATATATTATCCGGGGGAATTCATAAAAATTAAGTGAGTTTTTGCTTAAAAAAAGCAAAATTATCTGCCAATGCGGTCAGAAATATAATCTTAATTCCAACAGAAACAACATTACATTTCTGACCCCATTGGCAGATCATTTTGTTTGTTTTAAGCAAAAACTCACTTTTAGTTTTTGTTATTTCCCAGAAAACAGGACATAATATCTTATCTCATTTTACTCATCTAGTTTTAAGAATTTTTAGATGTTTTGACTGGAAACAAGACAAAAATACTGAGTAAGAAAAGCATTTTTTGCAGTGTCGTCGACTGGCTCGAGCACAGATGTCAGAAGAGCTCTAGGGTGATCGTGTGGAGTTATTCATCTCTACACCCAAAAGCTCTTGATTATAATGCAGTTTCTGAGACGTGGCTCAAATCTGCGGATGCTTTATGATGTTGGTCAAAGAAAAAAAAGGAAGGGTTAAGTTTTATGCTTTTCTCATGATCGTTTACAATGAAGCGCTCATAATGTTTTGATTTCACATTCATATACAGGTTCAGCTCCATCAACAGCATTTGTGTCAGAACATAATTAGCACTCTCTCTCTTATCTGATGTTTTTAGCTGTAGAGTTTCTTAATTGCTCGTTTAGAGTTTAGTGGTGGGACTACACTGCAAAAAAAATACACATTTCGGTCTAGTTTTCCAGCACAAATATCTAAACATTCTTAAATCAAGATGCATTTACTGGAGAAGCAGCAAAATGACTGAAGATATGAAGGATAAATCATAAAAAAATAGCAATTTTAAACTTAAAATATGAAATATACCTACCAATGGGGTCAGACATATGAACTTAATTCAAAGGGATAACTAGTTTATTTTTCTGACTCCATTGGCAGATATAGATGTTCTTGTTTTACACACAAACTCATTTCATTTTGATTCAGAAAACAAGACTTAATATCTTCAGTCATTTTGCTTCTCCAGTAAAAAAATAAATATACATATATAGGCCTATATATCACTGATTCTTGAGAGTCGGGACAAAACATGTCCCACATAGAAAAGTCTAATTTATAGCAAAAATTAAGAAATTCATCATGATTGACATACTTACAAAGTTAAATCTAAAGGAATTGTATATACCTATGTGATTTTTAGAATAATTTTTTTATCTTTTTGGGGAAAATTTGTTTATATGTATGGTCTGTGGTTAGAAGGTCCATGTTATTGCACTTGTCCTCAGCAAGAGGTCACAATATTAATATATATATATATTTTTTTTTTCATAGTGTACTTTACTTCTGGTGTTGTAATTCCAACCCAATCCCCTGAGAAAATGTAACTATTTTACAAGGTGGTGATTTCATATGAATTTAAATTATGCGAATATGCAAAAATGTATGATTTTTTGAAGAAGAAAAAAAGCATTAATCTCCACCCCTAAAGCTAAATGAGATTGTATACAATCATCTAAAGTGGACACCAGTTCGCCAAAGCATAAAAAAAGTTATGAATTGCCATGAGATTGTGTTTGCAATTCCCGTGAATGGATTTACTCATAAAACAGTGTTTAATAGATGGATGTGGGCAAGTTTCCCAGCTTAGTTGAAGATGAAGTATGGTATCTAACTTTACACAGACAAGCAAGTGATTCTGAACAATATTCACATATTTAAATCGAGAGATGAGTCGAATATGCTGTTGATGGAGCTAAACCGAAACGTTCCTTTAAAACCTGAACGTGTGAATGTGCATTTCTGTGCATGACCTCCAGACCTTTCCTACAGCACGGATCACATAAAAGCCCATCGCACCTCGTCCGCTGCTCTTGGACGTCACACTCGGGACATTTGCAGGGTATAATAAACCCTCTTAAGCACCATTTTTGCATGTCTTTAAACTCAGGGAGAATTTGTTGGCCTTTAAAGTCTGGTGTGAAATAGCTTTGCCGGTCTAACTAGCTTCAACACTTCTCCTGCCTTCAGGTCTCCATGCAAACACGCCGCCACACACCTGTTGCTGGACACTTTCCCATAGTCTCTGGCCTCCAAGCGCACGGCTGTTAAGTTTACAGCCGAACGACTTACTCGCTGGAGGTCAAAGTGTCGTATAGTACACAGAGAGACTGCTTTGTCAAGCTCTTTAAAAGCAATGCTAATGTTAGAGAGACGCGTCATCACCCGCCAACAAACAGTTCGCCCTGTTTATATTGTCACAGATCAGCTAAATGTCTTATATAGACTTGCACAGAACAAGCAACCAATTCATTTCCCACATTTTTAATTCACCTACAACAAAAGTTACCATCAATTCCAAAGAATCCCGTGATTTCCAACCACATTCAGCGTAGAAGATCTGTGCAGGTCTATCGTAGACATGTCTCCAGACCCGACTTATACTCCAGACAAGTAATAATCTGGTTTATCTTTCTTAAAGTACCTCAAGATGAGTCCAACAGCTGTCCGTCTTTCCCCAGTTGTACAAGCAGGACTGCGAGACTTTGGGAATGGTGGTGAAGATGCTCATATCCAAAGACCCGACTCTGGAACTGAAGCTCCTGACGGCGCTGACGCAGAACCTGGTTGACATCAGGGAGAAATGCTTGGAAAACCTCCGGCTGTTCATCTCTGAGGTGAACGCATTGCTCAAACCAAAATAACCAGCAACCACAATCCATAACCTGATAACCAAGTGCTTTATCACGCTGCCTCAACGAATAGATAAACACACTACGAGTCGTGTCTGGTTTTCACCAACCTAGTTGAAATGTTATTCAGCACAGCTACATGTTTTAATTACGTTCACCTTTTAATGTGTAACTAGTTCAGGTGTTTTTATTGTATTGAACTATCGACGTGCTGATTTCCAAATACTACTCATGTTTTCATCTCCACTCAAAATGTTGCAGTTTTGCTGTTACTTGATACAGTTTTGAAAAGAATGTTTAAGAAAGCAACATGTTTGCCATTAAAGTGTTATTTTCTCAGTGTTTTTTAGCTTACCTTTGTCATAGTATATATAGGTTTAGAGTGTAGTGTATATAGCAAACATATCTGTTAGATATTTAAAAGCTTTAAAAAGCGGCACTCGTGATAAAAGCCAATAAAAAAAAAAACAGATGTGATGCAATGGTTAAAAATCTCAATCCCAATGCACAATAAGACAATAATGCCGACGAAATACAAGAACACGTCCTGTGTATCCCAGATTGACAGACTTGACTACAGAACGGATTAATGTGGACTTTAAAGACATAGTAAACAAAATGTGCAAGTATGTATATTTATATATATCTCATTTTTTTATTATTAGCCTTGTGATCCAGTTTGCATTTACACCGATTACAGTGATCTGTCTGTAGGACCCGTTAATAAAATGACACTGGATAATACGTAATGTACAATGTTTTAGTACAAATTGAGCAGAATTGCTGACCGTGGCATTACATATTTATTTTTAAAACCCTGATTAACAAAAGTGGAGTTGCTGCAAACCTTTGTTCTTTACTACTTTTTTCAGTAACATTCTTTAAAAAAAAAATCATTTTGAAACTCAGGGATATAAAAATATTAGCTTTAACTCAACATTTTACAATATATACACATTCATTTTTGCAAAGTTAAATTATTCTCTCCATTAGTCTCTAAAAAAAGCGGCTTTATAAATATTATATTCTTCTGGTTTCTCTCAAAGACTATAATCACTTATCACCTAATATGCATTATTGCAGCAAGTAAGCATGGTTTTAATACTGCGTTGACCAACAACATCACTGTATGGCAAGACCACTGCAATATGTCCTGGACAGAGAAACCTGATCAAGATATATTCCAGTTCAAACAACAGCTTAAAGCAACTTCCATGACGGCATTTGATAAAAGACGTATTAAGATGCAGATCAACTGTTTTTTAAACTTCCTTGCCAATTCTATGAAATTATACAGTTCTTGTCCTTTCGTCCTCTCTTCTGTTTGGACTTTGTCCTTGTGCCAATGGGAAGTTCATCAGCGTAATATTGGTACTGAGGTTGTCTTGGTTGTGGAATAGGCTGGCCCAGGAAAAAGCCTTCCTCCTCTGATTCAGATGATGAAGAGGAGCAGGTAGAGCACCAGTCATCTTCGTCACCACAAAGACGTAAAAATCTCTCTGCCCCCTGATTGTGCAAAGCGTATTCAGAGTCAGCGTGGGCATAGGGAGGCTGTCTGTGGTGAGCGTTCGGACCCGGCTCGTGCTGGCGACGGTCCTCCTTAAAGCACATACGGGCCTTTTCTTTGGGCAACAAGTGAAGTGCATTGTCCGACCGAGACTTGCGACTCCTCCTTCGCCTGTGGTGATGCCGGTGGCGCTGCTGATCTTGCTCGTCGAAGTGGTACGCTCGTCTGCGAGTACGCTCACTCATGGGAGGCTGCCGCACCTCCAGGCCATCATATCGTCCGTTGTCTATAACATCATCTGAAAACTTTACCTGCTGAGGTTTGGACTGGGACTTGGACCTTCTTAAGACAGATAAGTGAGGTGGTTTGGGCCTCTCCTCTGGGAGCGGGACCACCTGCTCCAGGTCCTCCTCTTCAATGACCTCCACACGCTCGAGCTCGGAGGTCAGGCTCTTCAGGGAGTTGGTGCTTCTGTGCAGCACTGATGAATTCAGCGTCCCCATGTTGCTGGTGTTCTCACAGTGTTCAAGCTCAGAGAACTGTTGTAACGAGTAGAGCAACTGTTTCTCTTTTATATCCCCATCAACTGAAGCGCCTGAAAGGATCACAGAAGTTCAAATTATACTGTACAGCAGTGAACAAATATTACATTCAATACTCTAGAAGTAGAAATTTAAATGCCATGGTGTGCCTGATTTTCAATGACCACATCCCTGACTGCCAAAAATGCAAAATTCCACAAAAGGCTTAACAGATTCCAGTTTGCCACCAAAATTACACACTTGCCTACATTGAACACGTTTTACTATATATACAATATCTACATCCATTCCTCAGATTTCCCCCCCAATTGCCTCACATACTTTTCACTCAGCAAATATCACTTGCACATCAATCCTTTAGTCTCACCTGTGATGTTGGAGAGCGCCAAGGAGTCCATTGAGTCTCTGATGTTCTGCTCAGCTTGTTTAAGTTCATCTGTGATGCATTCCAGTGAGTCATTATACCACTGCTTGTCTTCGAGCTTAAAGCTGGCTCCATGCTCCAAATCGAGCTCCTGGAGCTTTCTGCTGCTTGCAGGTCCAGGGTGACTCCCATACGCAGAGTCACCTAGTCCATCCTGGGACTGTGCCCAGTACATGTCTGCCTTGTACTTTTTACTGGCCAGACTGCCACTCCCACCACTGCCTGGCATCCTGGGCTCAGTCTTGTTTTTGGCATCAGAGTCAGTCGTCCAGAGGTTGTTTGGCCTAGTGTCCTCCGGCTGCTGGAACATACCATGTTCACCAAACTTGAGAAGGAGCTGGGTCATGTAGTCCTCATGCTCGGCCCATTCCTCGTGGTCCTCGGGATCTTCCTGCTCCTCCCTGTTCCTCCAGAAGTGGTTGTCTGCAAAGCTTAACTGTGACAGCTTGTTGGACAAGGTGTCGTCAGCGTTCCCTGAGAGTCCGGGGAACTTGTAATTGCCTGCAGGTGAAAAGAGAAGAGACTGTCGACATTGGTCTGCGGAGCGGCTGCTTTGTCCCATCTTCACACTGCGCCGTGATTCCCGAGATCTTGCGGACTGGAAGGCAGAATCGGAAGAATCCGAGGCGTGGACGTCCTCCCCTAGACTGCAGGTCTTGGAACAGTAGATCCTGCCTTGTCTGGGTAGAAAGGGACAACCGAGCAAGGAGCTCTTGCACTGAGCACAGCTAAAACAAGCATCTGTGGCGTGCCAGTGAAGCCCATCATACGTCATTTGGGCATGGTCCACCCCTAGAGGAAAATAAACAGGAGTTAAAGGTCAGCTTCTTGCAAGCGAAACGTGGTTTGTGGTAAATGACGTTGAGACATCAGAGAGACACATTTGGGCTTACCGATGTGTTCGGCGCAGGCCTCACAGTATTCCGCGTGCAGAGACTCAAAGCAACCGCAGCAGAAGGGCCGACCGTCCTTCATGATGTACCGTTGACCACCCAGGATGGTCTCGCATTCAAAGCAGGAAAAGTGCTTCATATGCCAGTGACGACCCTCTGCCTCTGTGCACTCGTCCGCAAAAATAATCTGTGAGGACACCAATAAATTAATAAGAGCATCCATGATATCACATGCCTTGTTTCATGCACAATACAATGAGTTTAAAAAAAATAAAAAAAAATAAACTCACCTCATCACAGGAGGAACAGCGTGGCTTTAGCAATTCAGCATGATGCCGTCCACAGTGGACCTTCCCATCCTGGTAGAAGTAAATGAGATCCACCAGGAGCTCGTTGCAGGTGGAACATGTGAAGCACGATGGGTGCCAACACTGACTAGGTCCCGCTCGTGAAGCGAACACCACCATCTCCCCTCCACTGACGTTCTCTCCACACTGAAGAGGCAAGATGTTTAAATAAAACAATCAGCTTCAAACAGTCACTTCTTGTATCGCAATACGCTTAGTTTAAACACCTACGTGTTCACACATGGCATGAAGCATCGTCCTTGGCAGCAGTCTTAGAGTTCCTCGCCCGAGGGCCTCTTTCTTTCTCTGCACGCTAAACATGTGAAGCTCCTTCTTCTCTTCTTCACTGAGAGACTGGCAGTATCGCACCTGAGGGGGACATTTAAAACGTGTTTGCTGTCAAACTATTTAGAAAGAAGCCCTTGTGGACCACATGCAGGGTCTTTTGAGCAAAGGAAGTGTTCCTTTTAATGTGCTTACACGCTAGAGAAAGCATTGAAGGACAGTTTGACAAATACAAATGACAAATACAAATGCAACCAGGAATACAGTGAATTTGGTTAACAAAAGCACATCTGCATCCAACAAAAGTCTACATCAGAGTTGACTGCTGCAAAAGAAAAAATTATCTCAACTCTGCATGATGGTACGTCAGTTTGGCAAACTTTCTATGATCATCCCTATTAAAATCCAAGCCTTATCTGATACAGTGCAAACTCTGGTGTGTAGGCTCCCTTATAGATGGCTAGGAAATTTTGCTTAAACCATCTCTTAGTCAATTTGCTAAGTACTTTAGTTTTGGGATACCTTAACACAGGAAAATGGAACATCTCTTGGTTTAAAGACCAAAATTAAGAATCACACACTAAAAAACACAAACTATGCATGTTTTTTGAACAAGTTGTGATGCTTAAAAGAGTTTGTTATGTGACCCAGAGCAATGTCTCAGATCGAGTCAGATTGAGTCTCCCCAAGCAGCATCATTTAACTTCAGCTCAAAAGTCTCATTGTACAAGCACCCACATAGATATGAAGTGACAAAGCGTCTTTCTGTGCTGGCAGGGAATGTGGTGAAGCTCTAAACCCATGAAGCTAAAAACACCCACACCACGTTGCAGTTAAAAAGCTATTTGAAGGGGTTTTGAAATGTGATGCGTGGGCATTTTGGACTGCAGCGATGCTGGGGAAACAATAGGGGCTTTCATGGCTGCTGATGCAGGTCCTATTTCCTTTGTTTCTGTAAACTCACCTCATTGTCATGAGGAGGTAGCTGGTACAGGAGCTGCTTGATGCGGTATTTCTCCCCGGGGCTGTTCACATAAGGGACTTTGTCCTCAGGTAGGCAAGAGAAGTAGAGCTGGACCTGGATATGAGATGGAGACAGATCAGGTCAGTCACTCCATGTAGAGTATGCACAAAGTCAAAAAAAGAAGTTACACTAGACTAGCCCAACGTCTGTCCTAAGTGATCCGATCAGAAAGTTTTTTTGTTTAGTTTTTTTTGGTGGTCACGAGATCAGAGACCCTGCTCTCAATGAAATCAATCTTTCTCAGCTGAGCACAGATTTCCAGAGACAAATGTTAATGCCATGTGTACCAGGTTGAGTCATTCCTGTGCATCTATCAACATTACCATTTCCATTAAATTACCTTTTCTGACACTTGAGCCACCAGTTTTGGGCTGAGGAAAGGTTTTTACTGTACTCTATTGTGCTTCTATGACACTGTGACCTATGCCTTGTGAGTGGGAACTCTTTATGAGTGCTGGTCGTAACAGCCCGCAGATAAATAGCTGGACTGTGCTTGTCTTTTCCTGCATAAAGAGAGTCCTGCTGCTGTTGAGTCAGTCTACTGGAATGGCATTTAGACCTGATGATCAGCAGCACCATAAATCACCCCTCATTTCAAGCTGATATTACCTCTGGTACTGAGCCTTAGGCACTTGAACAACAATATTCCTGAGTGTTTGTGTTCTTCCCCACAATGATCACCTATAATCTGCAGGGCAATTCACAGAATGGCTGCTATAAAGGCATTACAGTTGGCTCTTGCATTTAACACAAAAGCTGCACTGGGATTTTAGGGGTCTCCAAATTGCTTTAGACCTTTTTCCTCACCCATCACTTCAGATTTTATTCAAGGGTGCTCTTAAGGACAGCCGGGGGAAGTGTGGGACACCGATTGGAATCAGCGCCACATCAGCGCGCCTCCAGGCACGAGAGGACCGCCTTTGCGGACAATGCCAGGAAAAAAAAAAAAGTTGTGGCTGCAAGCTTGGCTGTTAGCAAACTACTTTTCCTCATCATTTCAAGCCCTTTTGTCTGGCAGCTTGAGATAATGACTTGCAGATTTTCCATGAAGTAGTTTGTAAATAAAAAGCAGCATTTCCTGTTCCCAAAATGCCTGTGGGGTGCTTCCTTCACAGTCTTTAGCTGTGCCTGCAAAAATGCAGTAAGGTCCTCTTAATCTTAGTGACTGTGACTAGCTTTGCTGACAGAATGATTGACCAACAGTTTGGAATTTTAATAAAGATCACATCTGGTTTATTGTATAACAACTTGCACATTGTGCTAAGATATCACATCTTGAACGGCATGATACTATTTAGCCATTACAGAGCAGATTCTTTCCCTGAAACTGAAGACATGCGACTGCTTTGCATTTTGTGACATGGTTGTTATTGCGGTTTTCCCCTTTCAAAACAATGTTGCCATTTTGGCTTCATGCTGCCTTCTAACCATTTCCTACCTTACATGTGTACTGTTCTGACATGAGCATTAATGTAAGTTCTCTGTTAAATGCTTTACGCTTTACAGTGTGCAGGCAATATTCCAATAAGTTCTAGACTTTCATAAGCCCATAGAGATTGGTTTACCTGCTCTGGTCGAAGTCCTGGTGGCACCCAAGCATATTCCTCCAAGGCACAGCCCGAGTCGTCATCTGAGGTGGAGCTTCGCTGGAAGCCGAACGTCAGCTTGTTGACCTTCGGCTCCATGTCCAGCTGCCTCACGGCACCGTGGAAACTTCCCGAATTCTCGAGGTTCATCAGAAAGACCTCCTGGAGTGGTTAAGAGGGAACAGTGTGTCATGGATCACGAAACCACACGATAAAACACCTCGTAAGATACATTGTATTGGGATGAGAACAATAACGCAACTGGAATAATGCAGCGTCCTAAAACATTTCATGGCAGTTACGGTGACCTCCATCCCAGGGTGGAGGCCTGTTAAATAGATTCTGCTCATAAAAAAATGGCAGTTTTATTGTTACTGCTATTGTGCTGAGTTTTGCCGTGATGTGGTCGGACATTCCCTCCAAACTTCAACCATCCTAACTCTTTTACAGTCAATTTATTTTAATGCATTTTCCTAACTCATCATCACCGTGGAAGCTTTCTGGTATTTTCCATTTCCTTCTATTGGGACGCTCTTCTGGTTAAGTTGAGCTCGAATGCATGCCATATATGAGTTTTCCCAACAACATGGTTTACTTGACTCTGTTCAGAACTCTTTCAGCTCAAACAGACAGAGGACTGAAACTTCTCAAGACAAGATCTTTTGCGTTCTTCCTTGTCACTCCTTTGAAGTCCATTCAGGACACCAAGCATAACAAAGCCATATGGTAATGCTTGAAACCCATGTCTTCCTTCAAGCCCCTGTGCTGTTTGTTGAGGACAGTGTTTTAGAACCTGCCATACCGCATCACGTCCTGCTGAGTGACGCATCATCTGATGCTTTGATCTCTGGAGCTGCTGTTTTTGGAATAAAAACAGGTGAGATGGATGGATTGAACCCAATGACAGGTGTTAGTTTCACATGTACAGCAATTTAGACTGGAACGGGAAGATGCATCCGGAATATGTGCATCAACAATTAAAGGGTGAAGCTCACAAAAAGTGGCAAGAAATGTCAGATCATATTTCAGACCAAAGAAAACGACAGGACTTTTTTTGCATTGTAGTGGTATATAGAGAGAATGTGCTTATTTCTTCATAAAAGTAATGCCGCAGTGGGGGGTGGGGGGTGGGGTAGGAATCTTAATGGTCCAAAAAATTCTTATTCTAAAAATTATTTATTCCCTCTTATATGAAATATCAGTCAGACAGTTCTTTGAACTATTCAACCAAGTCAGAAGTAAAAAAAGGAGAAATGCATCTTTAAAACAGTAGTGAGAGTTGTAAAATTTACAATGGTTTTACAAGAACACAATACAAAGTTAATCAGAATGCTATCAGATAACACTGGGTAAATTAATTGCAATGCAGTTAAATTGATGTGCTAATTCACATGTCAGATTTTAAAGTAAATGCAATTGTGCCCGACCCATCACAATCCCATCTATAGATGAACAACTGAAATGACCCAACACAGCTTTTTGTTCAGGCCTCAAATTCTCTTCAGTTGAACTCGGTGGAAATCATAAAGACTTCCAGACAAACCCAATCCAATAGAGGCCCAAAATGTTAAGTATGTAAATGTAAAGTACTTAATTTTAGGTGTACAAATACCCCAAACTCTTCTCAGAAGAACCACTGAAGTTCCTGTAAGAGACTACTCAAACATTAACTTGGTCATGTAATTCTATCCGAAGAGATGCATTCCCTGCCATGTTACACATGTGTTCTGGTGGTGCACAATCCACTAGGATATGGTATTTTCTTCAAAGGAAGTTGCTGACACAGGAAAGGAGCTCAAAGAGGCAACACCCTTTCTGCTAAACAGTCTCCTTAAGTATGCTAATTTCGGTCTTAGATGCCATCAGCATCACTTCCTGAGACTCCAGATCTAATCAACAACTGAAGTGAAGAGAAACTGCAGTAATGTTTCATCGAAAATAAACAGCTATTTTACGATTGAGTGGTTCTGAGTGAATCGCAGGGACCTCGGGGAACTGAAAGCAGTTCCTGTCTGAAAAAGCTCGCCCTGAAAAAGCCCTCGAGCCCCGAGTGTTTAACAGCCTGCTCTCTTGTAGAGCTGCTTGTTAACATGACTTTGGAGGTCTGAGATGCATATCTGTTAGATCCACCCACGGGAGGCCTGAATGGGCCTCAATGGGGGGCAGATATGGGTGGAGGGTGAGTTGCCTGGGGAGGGGATGGACCCCGGGTGATCACACAAGGGTAACTACCAGAGACTCATATGGTAATGGACCCTCAGCATAGCAAAGGACAAATTTCATGAAGATTTAAAGTGAATTAAGCACTTTTATTTCTACATTAAATTACACATAACTTCACGTGGCTGATCAAAATGATACTACCATGCAAATTAACTCTCTGACAAATTAATTTGCATAAGTGTCCTGAGGACACCAGGTCAAGACCCAACAAATTACATCTTACTCAATAGCCCATTTCCACAACTTTGGTGTGGAAATGTGAGGGGTAACTATTCTCACAGAAATAGCAGATTCAATTCAATGACCGAGTATAGTAGGAAAGTCAACAGATTCCACCTTTGAGAGACAGTAAATGTGACAGTTTTGAACATAACATGGCTTTACTGCATAACTACCACATTTTTCTCAGGTAAATTAGTCAGAATGACACTCATTATGGGTGCATTAAAAATGATGTGGTTAATGAGAATAGCGTGTGTGTAAAAACAAGCCTTCATTAAAGCCCAGTAAATGTGGAAATGTTCAGCAGATCCACTGGCACGATGGCGCTCCATTAGTCCGGCCCGTCAGGACCTGTTTGCTTTGGCCCAGTCCAGACCTGAATCAGTGCTGGAATTCTGTCTATGGATTTAATGTTAAGAACAGCAGAACTGGCAGATGATGTGAGCGATTCCTGCGCTCCACAAATGAGGAGTTTCCCTCCACGGCTGTTGAGCCAGTAATAAAACTTCAATCCAACAAATACAATCGTTTGTTATGACATGTCACTTCCAAAAACACTTGAATACAAAAGCATCTTTGAATCTTCTAAAACAAACAAGTACAAAACGCCAAACTAGAACTTAACTTACCTCAAAGCTTTAACTAAGTTTGACCTAATAAATAGATCTGTGTTTTTACTAGTTGTCTACGGATCACAAGAGTAGAGACAAAATAATACTGATATATTATACATGATGTACTTTAATGATGGCAAATTAGATGTACACAACATTTCACCCTCAAAATATTCAGGCTACTCAAAAATTCTATATTCACCCAACATTTCCTAACAAAATATTGTAAAACATTAAATATTTAGTCTGCATTGACAAGATTGCCATTAGAATCAACCACTTTTGTTAATCAACCAATTGCATATAGTTATCAGTCTGATTACCAATTATGATTACTAGTTTTTACCTTCCAAAAGACACACAGGTGAAACTGGAAAAATTAATATAACGTGCAAAAGTTCATTTATTTCAGTAATTCAACTTAAAAGGTGAAACTAATATACTATATAGACTCAAAGTGAGATATTTCAAGCCTTTATTTGTTATAATTTTGATGATTATGGCTTACAGCTTATGCAAACCTTTTCACAATATTCTAATTAAAAATTTGGGGTTTTCATAAGCTGTAAGCCATAATCATAAAAAATATAACAAATAAAGGCTTGAAATATCTCACTTTGCATGTAATGAGTCTATATAATATATTAGTTTCACCTTTTAAGTTGAATTACTGAAATAAATGAACTTTTGCATGATATTCAAATTTTTCGAGTTTCACCTTTACAACTGTTATCTGAAAATATATCTATGATGCCCTAATGCCAAGATCGTGACAAGTCTAGGGTTATCAGACTAAAAAAATGTTTTACTTTAAGTTAAATCAGAGAACGCTAGACATTATTAACAGGAAGGAGGCAGTGTCGACTCATTCTGGAGCGTTTGGGTGATCCTCCCAAACTTTTGGCCAAACTTTGAAGAACTCGAGTGTTATTCCAGGACCAAATGGTTTCAAGGCTTGTCCCAACACACTGAAGACATTAGAGAAAGACCACCTGCGTTCTGACCGGCTGGAGCCAGATGACTAGAAGCTTCGGATATTTACCCGGCCACAACACACCTCTCGGACACCTTTTTCCTCTACAACAGACCTTTATACAGTACACACACACGCAGAGTCTTCAAATCTGTGCTGCACCACCTACAATTAACTGAGAAGTTTATAAAAGCTAAATATAACTAGAAGAAGTAGGACGTGACACAGCAAAAATATAGGTCAAATATGCACCCAAAGCCCCTGCAGAAAACACTTAAGTGTTTCAAAGTTTCCAACCATACCTGCTCGCTCAGCAACGTCTTCAAGAAAATCTAATCAAACTGTGTTCTCCAAAGGTCCCGTGATTCCTTGACTACATGTCCTCAGTGTAAGCCTCATCCCATCTAAATCCAAAGCAGACGTTGTCACGCGTGTGAGCCGACGGCGCAGGACGAGTACAGTAGTGTGTGTGTGTGTGTGTGGAGAACAACTCTAGCAGATGCTCTTCCATTTACTGCAGTCCTGTGGAGCCACTCCCCCGATAACCCGAGCTCAGCGTGGGCTCCTAAACCAAACCCCCTTCACTTCAAACACACGTCACATTACTTACAGCAGTGGTCAGTTTCACCCGGCCCGTCCTTGGGGTTCTCCAGACACTGTTTCTGGGTCTAAATGCACTGGGACACTCATGCTCTTTTACATACAAACCCCACATCAATATTGATAACACTTTACAATAATGTTCATTAGTTAACTAACATGAACTAACAACGAGCAAAACATTTGTTACAGTATTTATTCATCTTTGTTAATATTAGTTAATAAAAATACAGCTGTTCATTGTGTGTTCATGTTAGTTCACAGTGCATTAACTAATGTTAACAAACACAACCTTTGATTTTAATAACGTATTAGTAAATGTTCATGTTAACTAAGGAAACATATTATTGTAAAGTGTTACCGATAACACAATCTGGTCTTATACACTCAAAGAAACTGGTGTGGGATTAACTTTGAAAAGTAAAGGATCTACTTTTAAATGTTCTCTCGGAAATTACTAGCAGATACTTACAAAAATACACCAAATAACATTGAATTAAATGTTAAGTATTTTCTATAATAACACTTTTTACAATAATCGTTTTATTTACAACATCAACAAATCTTTTTTTAAAGGGTAGAATTTAGTTTTAAAACCTAAAAATGGGATAAAATGTAAAATAGTATTACATTTCGTATTCACCGTTGACTTCTTCAGTGTTTCTGTCTTGTTTTCCAGCACAAATATCTAAACATTCTTACATCAAGATAAATTTACTGGAGAAGCAAAATGACACTAGACATTAAGTCTTGTCTTCTAAGAAATAATGAAAATTAAGTGAATTTATGATTCAAATAATGAAAAAAGAAATCTAGTTTTCCCTTTTAATTACGGTAAGTAAAACAAATTCTGACACCAGAGATAATTAGTTTTTTTTCTGTTTTAAACAAACTCGCCTAATTTTTACACATTTCTTTCTGTAATTTTGCACCTCAAATAAATTACTTTATTTAAGAATGTTTCGATATTTGAACTGGTAAACGAGACAAAAATATTGAGTGAGAAAATCCATTTTTGCACTGAATATAATTCATAAATATTGTAATATTTAAGTATTTGTTCTGAGATGGTGCGTTTCAATCAGAATTGCTATAAATTCACCCAAACAGCCAATATAGGCTGCAAAAAAAAGTTTCCTAATAAAGATAGTTTTCACACAAATTTTTTTTTTTTTTTTCAAGTGGATGCTTAAGCAAAAGTGATAAAACTGAAGTGAGTTGCACCCTTCATGCATTAAATGGAGTTTCAGTCAAACGTCACTCTTTCACGTCTCAAGTCAACAATGATGTCAGCAGATCCAGACCACAATGCCTGAAAGACTCCACATGGTACTTACAGAGCGTTTACCATGCAAATCAAAGGCCAATCCACTTCCGTATGGGTGTTTTGCTTTTAGCATGCGTGCCGTTTGGGGAAATACACACTTTTTGTCTTTCATTGGCATTAGGAAAGCGGAGTCTGAAGTTACTTTTAGGATCTGAACTCAGAATGCAAGAACCGTTCAACGAAACCACCAGGAGTCCCAAAGGAACAAGGTTTTTTGACAGAAAAACAAATGTCTACAGTTGGAAAATGAGTGCAACTAAACTCACCCTTTATGCGCCCAAATAGTGACCCCAAAAACCTCAGTGTCCTGCCTAGAAAGACAGTTTACCTCATCTCGCCTTCATTTCCCGAGGAATGTGCCAAAGGTGAAGACCTTCCTGTTGTTTAAACAAACAAGAGCTCAGAGTTTGTTCTCCGTCCAGGAGGACGAGGCTCCCGGTTTCCTGAATGAAGGATGACGGAGGAAGTTATGAAACTCAATTCGTCTACCCAGGGTGGTCTTTGTTCTTACCTCAATCATTTCACCACAAACCAACAACTTTGTGCTCATGAAATGGAGACTTCCCTTGAGAGGTGTGCAAGAAAAGTGTCAGATTCAACAGCTCGGTTAACTGGCCAATGATCTCGTCGTACCAAACAGTCGAGTCACCTTTATTTATACAGCGCTTTTTACTATACAGAGTGTTTTAAAGTAGCTTTACAGAGATAACAGGGAAATAATGCAACAGTTATTTCCCTCACAGTCCAGATTAAGTAAGTTCAGTGATGGCTCATTTTTGTTGCAAAAAGTTAATTTGGTTCATTTATAGCCGCTCTGGAGAAAACTTCCAGATGTAATCGTCCAGCTCAGTTCTCATATAATGCTGTCAATGCAGGAGATCAATAATATTATAAATTAAATATTAAATTAAAATGTCCAACACTAAGCAAGCCAATGGCGACAAAGGCGACAGTGGCAGGAACCAAATCTCCATCAGTGACGGAACAACTGCAGCTTAAACCCGATCTCTTATTTCCAAAAATCATAAAATCTACCCTACAAATATAGGAAGCCTATAATAGATGCCGACTGTTCACTGAGCTGGCTTTTTTTACGACTGCTGCCTTCAATAAAAGGGCTGGTAATGGGATGGAGGTTTTTTGGAGGACAACACCATTGTTGCGTTCAAGGCCACAGAGGTGCAAACACAGCAGGACCCGGACCAAAGCTCAGCCCTTTGTGTCACAGAAACAAAGAGGAAGAGGGGATCCGTGCCCCCCTGGTTTTAGCGGCTCGCCGAAAGATAAACAAACCCCCTGACTTGCTTTTCATGCATCGCAAACGTTGAGCAACCTACTGAAAAACTACAGTGTGGATGTAAAGGAGATTGCTTTGGAGTCTAAATGTTTTCAGAAATGCTATATTTTCAGTCCTCTATACGAATTCAAAGCTTCAGAAGCTGGAAAGAGTCGCTTCAACCACATCGTCTTTCATTCACAGGCCTCAAACAACCACTGGGACGTAGCTTTGGTCTCATTTAGTTCGTAAACCAAGCATTCATCTTGATAGATGCTGCTCTTCCTCAGTATTTGTGTGAGGTTATGTTTAAAATGAGAAAAAAGTTCTGTAGTGGTTTCAAGTTTGAATTGGTTTTGCTGACACCACTGGCAGATATTTTTTATCTTTGTCATTTGCGTCTCTATTAAAGGACGAGTTCATAATTAAGTTGTTTTAAACCTGTATGAGTTTCTCTCTTCTGCTGAACATATTGTGAAGAATGTCGGTAATCAAACAGTTGATGGACCCCATTGACTTTATGAAACTCACCATTTGAAATTATGCATGATTACATGCAACTAACCCTCAACCAAATCCTACCACAACCCTATAGTAAGTACATGTAGTTGTTTAATATTACTCAGTATTTAAATATATAATTACACTGTGAGAACAACACCTTAAAATAAAGTGTAACTGTATTTTTTTTTCATACTATGGAAGTCAACATCTGTGCTCAGCAGAAGAAAGAAACTCATACAGGTTTGAAACAACTTAAGGATGAGTAAATGATGATTTCATTTGGCAGTGAACTATTCCTTTAAAAGCACCTTGATTTAAGACCTTAGATATTTGTACTGAAAAACGAGCAAGAAAGTGACTAATATAAATGAGCTGTAGTGTGTCGAGCCTCAGGTCAGCGACCGACACACCCTGCAAACACTGACGGATGTGAATGAAGTCATTTGTACAAACTCCCGAGCCAAAAATACCAATGGTTTCCCCAAAACCCTTGAGAAGAGCCCCTTCAAATGAGTACTCTATCTGTCCTCGTTTTCAGGACGACCCTGGAAATAGACCAATCCATCACGCCGAGGCTCTGTTGTGGCTCTCGTTTCACAGTTCAGGGTTGAACAAGGATTCCAGTGCAATATAAAACAGGACAAGTCACACATCCCTGACCTGGGATCCTTTCTAAGCACAAGAGGGTCGTAAATCTGACCCCTCCGGCCCCCTCATGGTCACAGCGGTTCAAACAGCTCCTCACACCTGGCTCCAAGCTCACGGGTTGTAAAACCGAAAGGCCATTTTGCCCCGGCATGTCCTGACGCACTCGGGACCCGTTCAGAAGAGCCTCCGCCATTAACGGATACGCTCACTTTCAAATTAAAATGTACAAATAATTTACTCTCCCGCACGTCATCCAAGATGTTCATGTCTTTCTTTCTTCATCGCAAAAGAAATGCAGGTTTGTGAGGAACACACTCCAGGATGTTCTCCATATAGTGACTTCAATGGTCCAGCGGGTCAAAGGTCCAGATGTGAGTTTCAGCTTCAGTCTCTCACGATCCAGCCGAGGAATAAGAGTCTCATCTAGACACACCAGCGGACATTTTATAACTAAATACACATATATATTTGGGCTGTCCGTTAAACGTGTTATTAACGGAAACCCATTTTAAAGGCGCAAAAAAATTTATCACGAGATTAACGCCTAGCAAACTTTGTAGTTTTTTTCACATGCTTTTGCAAAAACTAGTAACGTTATTAAAACTACAACACCACACCGGATCTAGCTAGACCAGACACAGAACAACAGGCGCCGCACACACTGGTTTGGGACGAGAAGCGCAGCGCCGAGCCGCGTCTAGCACAACTCGTATCGCACATCGGACGCGCACTTTCTCAGTTTATGGCCAGCAATAAAAACGCAGAATGGCCGGTGTGTGTACACTCATAGAGAATAATGTGTTTGAATTTTAAATACGAGGCGCTGTGCTTCTCGTCCGGTGTGCGACCGCCTTTAACGTTACGTATTGAGAGGATGAATGATGAGCGCGAGACGCCGAAATGGACGCCAATAAGATTCTGAATGGAAAGTTTTCTTTTAAAAAGTTGCCAAATGGTTCAATTGACAAGACCAAAGTGATCTGTGTGTGTGTCGTGAACTGAGCTATCACCGCAGCACGTCCAGTCTAAATACCACTTGATGGTCAAGCACACACACACACACACACACAGCTGATGCGTTTCTACGCCCACTCGTCAATATCAGTAACGTCACCTCGTCAGTATTTCTGTCACCCTTTTATTGATGGACAGTGTTACATCGTGTGAGAGATTATTTGCTCCAAGTGAGAATGTTAGTGTGGAATTGAACACAGTATATGTTGTTTTCAATAAAAAACATTTGCACACAGCAAGCCGATCCACTTTTCCATGTTGATAAGAGCATTAAAATGAGAAGAAGAAAAAAATGGGACAAAAAGAAATCAAGAGACATTTAGAATAGATAAAAATGTGCGATTAATCGTGAGTTAACTATGACATTAATGTGATTAATCGCGATTAAATATTTTAATCGTTTGACAGCCCTAATATATACACTTTTAACCACAAAGGCTTCTCTTCCACTAGCTGCGATGCACCACACATTACGTCATCAGGTTGAAAGGTCACGCGTGTTCCGGATCATAAATGTAGAGCGAAAAACTTTTTTTCTCCAACTTCAAAATCGTCAGACATCGTTGTTTTACCTTTTATTTTATTTTTGTAAAGGGCGTTTGAAATAGTCTGTTCTTCCGCCGTCACGCGTGACCTTTCAACGTAATTTTAAAAACAAAAATCTTACAGATACAAAACTTTTGACTGGTAGTGTATATCTCACAATTCTGAGAAGAAGAAAACACACACATGTAAGACATTAACATGAACTTGCATTATATCTGATTCCATAGCTCGGCTTTACTCCTCCGTTTCTCCGCTGTCATGTGAGCATGCTTCAGATCGCTCTGATCACGTGACACATCTCGGATGACGTGGAGGAGGAGAGTAAATGATCAGGAAACGTTAAATCTGAAGGGAACTGATCCTTTATCTCAGGTCCCGAAGGAGTGACCCATATTTCACAGCGTCCTAAATTCAGACTCTTAATGTGGGCCAGTGATCACATGGACGGCTGTGTTCCTGTACTAGCCGCTAAACATCGCTCAGCCGCGCTATTCACTCAAGAACCTCGTATTGTGCGTATTGGCTGGAGATATCCCAGCATGCTTTGAGGGTCAGACTGGTGCGATGGCCCTGAGTTTGTCTGCTATTTATGACTGTTAACAGCCATTGTTCCAGATAGACCTCAGTTGTGTCCACTCCTTATCATAAAAGAGGCCGTTCTGGGACTTTAATGACCCGCCGACGGCCGTTATCAGAACACAGGCCTGACAAAGGACCGGCCGTAAAGAACAATAAAGCGCTGTTATCCTACTGTAAAAAGCAAAGGCCTAAAGAACAGCGAGAGGTCAACCGCTGTAGCCGTCGCTGGCCTGATATTGACTTAGAGAGATTATCACGGACAAGCGCCGGTCAGACACTCACACACACATTCACACAGAAAAACATCGACAAACATTTTCTGTTGCGTAGAATTAAATCCAGACGATTCCGATCTGACACTTGACCTTGCGGAGACTTTCATACACACGACCAACACTTGGGGTATTATATATATATTTATATTAGGGCTGTCAAAAGATTAATCGCGATTAATCGCATCCAAAATAAAAGTTTGTGTTTCCATAATATATGTGTGTGTGTACTGTGTATAATTATTTATATATATAAAAACACACACAATCATGTAGATTCAATCATAAGAAAAATTGGTTATATTTATATATAAAATATTTATATATAATATAAATGTATATAAATGCAAATATTTCTTAAATATATACATGAATGTGTGTGTATTTATATATATAAATAATTATACACAGTACACACACACATATATTATGGGAACACAAACTTTTATTTTGGATGCGATCAATCTTTTGACAGCCCTAATATATATATATATATATATATATATATATATATATATATGTTATGATTTAAAACAAATATTAAATATTAATATGATATTAAATCATCAGTTTTCTATGTGAATATATAGTAAAGTGTAATTTATTCCTGTGATCAAAGCTGAGTTTATCATCATTACTCCAGTCTTCAGTGTCACATGATCCTCCAGAAATCAGTGTAATATGATGATCTGATGATCAAGACACATTTATGATTATTATCAGTGTTGAAAACTGTTCATATTTTTGTGGAAACATACATTTTATTTTTACATAATTCTTTGATGAATAGAAAGTTTAAAATACAGTGTTTATTTGAAATAAAATGTATTTTGTAACATTATAAATGTCTTTACTGACACTTGAATAAAATATGAATTTAATTGAATAAAAAAAATAACTAAAAACTCAATCTAGTCATTAATGCTGGATTTACACACACACACACACACACACACACACACACACACACACACACACACACCGGGGTGTTTAAGGGCAGGAAGCTGCTTTATAGCAGGAGACTATAACGACACAATGACTGTCTGCACACACACACACACACACACACACACACACACACACACACACACACACTGAGGGCAGCGAGGTCGAGTGGGCTTTTGTGCTGTTGACGGTTTAGTGACAATGTAACGGTTTACTTACACAACAAAGACAGTAAGTCACACACAGTCCTACAGTTAGTTCACCTGTTGAACCGGCAATAACACAATCTGATGATGCGCTTCTATATTATTTCCCATAACAATTAAATATTTACCTTCAGTTTTCATTGTCATAATGCAAAAAAAGAGAAAATAATATATATATTATACACATAAAAAAGTTAATTAATGAAAAATATGTTACACTAAAATATACTTAAATGATTTTTATAAAGTATTTATACAGCGCAGTCATATTTGTTTTACTGCCTTTAATTTATGCTCATTTAACTGCTTTAACTAATACTGTAAACATGTTCAGATGGATTACTGAAAAGGATAATGCACAAAAATATTTACATACTTTATACAAAAAACAAGTATATAAAAAATATATTAAAATGAATATCAAATATATATAATATAGATACACACACATACACACACACACACACACACACAAATGTTCAAATAGATGACCTAAAAGTAATTATAAAGCAAAAATATTGATATATTTATTTAATAATAATCAGGATATAGTCTAATATATATCTCATCATAAAAAATCTAAAATAAATATATTTAATATATATATTTTTTTTACTGCTTTTGATTTATGCTTATAAAATATTTCCTGCATTTAATTTATTCTCTTAAATTAATTTCTTTAACATTAATACTGTAAAAATGACTATTACACTCGTGAGAATTAATCTAACAACCACTGAGAATAAATGTGAAAAGAATGTGTGTGAAAAACTGTAAAACTACGACGTCTATGGATTATATTAATAAGAACTTGGGTGGTCGATGCAAATGAATGGTCTGAGTTTGCATGCTTTCTTCATCCGCCATGTACACACACAGAAACACACACACACACACACACACACACACACACACACACAGAAACACACACACACACACACACACACACAAACAAACACACACACAAACACACGCACACACAAACACACACACACACGAGTGATATCAGCCTCACACTCACTCTCTCACACACTCGCTCACTCTCTCTCTCACACACACACTCACTCGCTCACACACTCGCTCACACACTCGCTCACACACTCGCTCACACACTCGCTCACACACTCGCTCACACACTCTCTCACTCACTCACTCACTCACTCACTCACTCACTCACTCACTCACTCACTCTCTCACACACTCACTCACTCACTCACTCGCTCACACACACACACTCGCTCACACACACACACTCGCTCACACACACACACTCGCTCACACTCACACTCACACTCACACTCACACTCACACTCACACTCACACTCACACTCACACTCACACACACACACCATCAGGGAGGGGTGGAAGCGGGATCATTAGTGCTCCCGGGAGAAGTGCTTCATACACAGATAATTGAGCACATGCTCCAGTGAACTCGTTTAGCTCGTTAACTCTGCAGTTCAGACACACTTAATTGGGCACAATTTAACTCATTAAGGCGAGCAGTAAAGTCAGAATCCAGAGGAAAACAGGCCCTGAATTACAGCGTGCCTCAGATCTCTGATCGTTAACTGGAAACTACCCACAATCCCCTGCTCTAACCCACCGCGTCTGACCGTGGCATTGGTTTAGATGTGCGTGGGGTCACGGCCGGTGACCTCTGACCTCTGCCCGCACCGGCCCTGTGTGTTTCACTCTACTGGCCCTAAAGGTCAGCCGTTCACAACCCGCTGATCCACGTTCAATGAGCCTTCGCTCCATAAACACACGCGTTCAGAAGAGACACACACTCACATCACGTCATACAGCTCCTCACGTTTACATCAGATATCACATTACTGCTCTTCTACTGTCATACATCATACACCCTAATACTGTACAGCTGACTACTGGAGACGTGACACTCAATCTAATGACTATCACTATAAAAAACACTTAACTGTGTGAGTGTAAAAACACTTCTATGTATGGCGTCACATAATACGTCATGACGCAGTGGCGGGCCGTGCATTTCACACCTAGGCCTTCAGTGATGGCCAACCTGAATTAATAACGAAAAACAGTGAAATTCCTGTTTTTATTTTGCACCGGCAGTTATAGGGTTAATGCGGTGAGTTCGGGAAAGGCTGGGTAGAGAGAAACGAGCGAGTGCGTTCGGCTGGCTACAGTGGTTCTTGCGTTCTGATTATAAATTCAGAAAAGGAAACTCCCTTGTCTTGTCCTTCAATGGTTACAAAAGTATTAATGTTTGAAAAAAGAAGTTGCTTCGATCATAAATTTACAAGAAAAATTAGGAAGAAAATATTATGCACGGACAAAAACGGGGCCAAAAAATGCATTATACTCACCAAAACTACTGCCTATTTTTTTTACACAAAATCCATTCTAATTTATTTCCTCAAAAAGACTTGAATTACTTGGTTGTACAGGTTGTCTGTGCGTTTCAGTCCCAGCAACCTTTTCTATCGCCTTCAAGGTTAATGTGCTGAAAGTCGAGTCTGTCCCGTCGTATTTCTGGCATAAGTTTTAATTCGCTTTAGTGCTGAGAGTGTCTGCTCGACAGAAGCAGTAAACCGGGAAAACACCGCAAAACATGACGATGTGCAACGTTACAGCTGACACAAGCTCTCACACAGATTTTTAAACGATATCAATGAGATCAGCGCGACTTTTGGCTTCAAAATCAGTCCTGGCATAACT
>NC_136900.1:25158383-25188383 GCF_949152265.1 Phoxinus phoxinus | reverse complement strand
GAGTGAGTGTGTGAGTGAGTGTGTGAGTGAGTGTGTGTGTGAGTGAGCGAGTGTGTGAGTGAGCGAGTGAGTGTGTGAGTGCGAGTGAGTGTGTGAGTGAGCCAGTGAGTGTGTGAGTGAGCGAGTGAGTGTGTGAGCGAGCGAGCGAGTGAGTGTGTGAGCGAGTGAGTGAGTGAGTGAGCGAGTGAGTGAGTGTGTGTGTGAGTGTGTGAGTGAGTGAGTGAGTGTGTGAGTGAGTGTGTGAGTGAGCGAGCGAGTGTGTGAGTGAGTGTGTGAGTGAGCGAGTGAGTGTGCGACCGAGTGAGTGTGTGTGTGAGTGAGTGAGTGAGTGAGTGAGTGAGGGAGTGAGTGAGTGAGTGAGTGTGTGAGAGTGTGTGAGTGAGCGAGTGTGTGAGCGTGTGAGTGAGCGAGTATGTGTGTGTGTCATCAGACTGCGCTCATGAAAGACGCTGTTATTCGCTCTGAGTCGTTCAGTCGCGTGCGGCTCTAAAGCTGCCGGAGGGTTCACAGCGTTCACACAGACACACCGGACACAAGCCTGGCTCTGTGTATCAGGCACTAAACCAACACACACTGGAGTCTCTCTCACACACACACACACACACACACACACACGCACGATCAGAGCTACAGACTGAAACATACTCAAATTACAGAAGTTTTTAGGAGATTCCTCTTGGGTTCAACCGATGACTTGAAAAGAATGTTCCTTTTTTATTCTCTTTTTAGTTTTAGATCTTCACACAACTACAAAACTGTAAATTATTACAGTTAGAAGATTTGATTAATTTCCATGACATTTCCGGGTATAGAAATAACTTTTAAAACAAGGTTTTCCAAGATTGTGAATCAGGTTTCTTCAGAGACACAAAACAGCTGAATTAAAATCTGAACAATCTTTATGTTTAAATCACCATCACAGTCTTCAGTGTCACATGACCCTTCAGAGATCAGTATAACATGATGATCTGATCTGATTATTATCAGTGTTGAAGTATAATTTTTTTCCAGGATTCTTTGATGAATAGAAAGTTTAAAAAAAGAACAGCATTTATTTGAAATAGAATCTTTTGTAACATTATAAATGTCTTTACTGGAAGTTTTGATCAATTTAAATCATCCTTGATGAATAAAAGTATCGATTTTTATTTATTTATTTCCCTCAAAAAAAAAAAATGTAGCAAATTTGTTGCTGCAAAAGCTTTCAGTTTCAGATAAATGCTGTTCTTTTGAACTTTCTATTCATCAAAGAATCCTGAAATAAAAATGTAAATAACTGTTTTCATTGACAATAATGAGAAATGTTTCTTGAGCATCAAATCATCATATTAGAATGATTTTCTTCAAGATATTAGAACAATCTTGAATTTAAGTTGTTTTCGCTTTTTCGATTAAGTTTAAATCATAATTTATTGTCAGTTTGCTGAGGGCCTCGGACCCCTTTTGTAGAAACACTGATCTAAATGACTCCACATAAGAAGATAAGCGCACTAAAGTAGTTTAAACACATTAAGGATAATCATGCATGGCCTCATATCTCCACTAGAGGACGCCACTATCTCAAACACTTCACCATCATCTCAAACACTTCACCGTCATCTCAAACACTTCACCATCATCTCAAACACTTCACCGTCATCTCAAACACTTCACCATCATCTCAAACACTTCACCATCATCTCAAACACTTCACCATCATCTCAAACACTTCACCATCATCTCAAACACTTCACCATCATCTCAAACACTTCACCATCATCTCAAACACTTCACCATCATCTCAAACACTTCACCATCATCTCAAACACTTCACCATCATCTCAAACACTTCACCGTCATCTCAAACACTTCACCGTCATCTCAAACACTTCACCATCATCTCAAACACTCACCGTCATCTCAAACACTTCACCGTCATCTCAAACACTTCACCGTCATCTCAAACACTCCACCATCATCTCAAACACTTCACCGTCATCTCAAACACTTCACCGTCATCTCAAACACTTCACCGTCATCTCAAACACTCCACCATCATCTCAAACACTTCACCGTCATCTCAAACACTCACCGTCATCTCAAACACTCACCGTCATCTCAAACACTCACCGTCATCTCAAACACTCCACCATCATCTCAAACACTTCACCGTCATCTCAAACACTCACCGTCATCTCAAACACTCACCGTCATCTCAAACACTCACCGTCATCTCAAACACTCCACCATCATCTCAAACACTTCACCGTCATCTCAAACACTTCACCGTCATCTCAAACACTCCACCGTCATCTCAAACACTTCACTATCATCTCAAACACTCACCGTCATCTCAAACACTCACCGTCATCTCAAACACTCCACCATCATCTCAAACACTTCACCGTCATCTCAAACACTCACCGTCATCTCAAACACTCACCGTCATCTCAAACACTCCACCATCATCTCAAACACTTCACCGTCATCTCAAACACTCACCGTCATCTCAAACACTCACCGTCATCTCAAACACTTCACCGTCATCTCAAACACTTCACCATCATCTCAAACACTCCACCATCATCTCAAACACTCCACTATCATCTCAAACACTCCACCGTCATCTCAAACACTTCACCGTCATCTCAAACACTCCACCGTCATCTCAAACACTCACCGTCATCTCAAACACTCACCGTCATCTCAAACACTTCACCGTCATCTCAAACACTTCACCATCATCTCAAACACTCCACCATCATCTCAAACACTTCACCGTCATCTCAAACACTTCACCATCATCTCAAACACTCCACCATCATCTCAAACACTCCACCATCATCTCAAACACTTCAACATCATCTCAAACACTTCACCATCATCTCAAACACTCCACCATCATCTCAAACACTTCACCGTCATCTCAAACACTCACCGTCATCTCAAACACTCACCGTCATCTCAAACACTTCACCGTCATCTCAAACACTTCACCATCATCTCAAACACTCCACCATCATCTCAAACACTTCACCGTCATCTCAAACACTTCACCATCATCTCAAACACTCCACCATCATCTCAAACACTCCACCATCATCTCAAACACTTCACCATCATCTCAAACACTCCACCATCATCTCAAACACTCCACCATCATCTCAAACACTTCACCGTCATCTCAAACACTCACCGTCATCTCAAACACTCCACCATCATCTCAAACACTCACCGTCATCTCAAACACTCCACCATCATCTCAAACACTCCACCATCATCTCAAACACTTCACCGTCATCTCAAACACTCCACCATCATCTCAAACACTTCACCGTCATCTCAAACACTTCACCATCATCTCAAACACTCCACCATCATCTCAAACACTCCACCATCATCTCAAACACTTCACCGTCATCTCAAACACTCACCGTCATCTCAAACACTCCACCATCATCTCAAACACTCACCGTCATCTCAAACACTCCACCATCATCTCAAACACTCCACCATCATCTCAAACACTTCACCGTCATCTCAAACACTCCACCATCATCTCAAACACTCACCGTCATCTCAAACACTCCACCATCATCTCAAACACTCACCGTCATCTCAAACACTCCACCATCATCTCAAACACTCCACCATCATCTCAAACACTTCACCGTCATCTCAAACACTCCACCATCATCTCAAACACTTCACCGTCATCTCAAACACTCACCGTCATCTCAAACACTCCACCATCATCTCAAACACTTCACCATCATCTCAAACACTTCACCATCATCTCAAACACTTCACCATCATCTCAAACACTTCACCGTCATCTCAAACACTTCACCGTCATCTCAAACACTCACCGTCATCTCAAACACTTCACTATCATCTCAAACACTCACCGTCATCTCAAACACTCCACCATCATCTCAAACACTTCACCGTCATCTCAAACACTCACCGTCATCTCAAACACTCCACCATCATCTCAAACACTTCACCATCATCTCAAACACTTCACCATCATCTCAAACACTTCACCATCATCTCAAACACTTCACCGTCATCTCAAACACTCCACCATCATCTCAAACACTCACCGTCATCTCAAACACTCCACCGTCATCTCAAACACTTCACCGTCATCTCAAACACTCCACCATCATCTCAAACACTTCACCGTCATCTCAAACACTCCACCATCATCTCAAACACTTCACCATCATCTCAAACACTTCACCATCATCTCAAACACTTCACCATCATCTCAAACACTTCACCATCATCTCAAACACTTCACCATCATCTCAAACACTTCACCATCATCTCAAACACTTCACCATCATCTCAAACACTTCACCATCATCTCAAACACTTCACCGTCATCTCAAACACTTCACCATCATCTCAAACAGTTCATTATCATCTCAAACAGTTCATTATCTCAAACACTTCACCATCATCTCAAACACTCACCGTCATCTCAAACTACATCATCTCAAACACTTCACCGTCATCTCAAACACTTCACCGTCATCTCAAACACTTCACCATCATCTCAAACTACATCATCTCAAACACTTCACCGTCATTTCAAACACTTCACCATCATCTCAAACTACATCATCTCAAACACTTCACCATCATCTCAAACTACATCATCTCAAACACTTCACCGTCATCTCAAACACTTCACCGTCATCTCAAACACTTCACCGTCATCTCAAACACTTCACCGTCATCTCAAACACTTCACCATCATCTCAAACACTTCACTATCATCTCAAACACTCACCGTCATCTCAAACACTCCACCATCATCTCAAACTACATCATCTCAAACACTTCACCGTCATTTCAAACACTTCACCATCATCTCAAACTACATCATCTCAAACACTTCACCATCATCTCAAACTACATCATCTCAAACACTTCACCGTCATCTCAAACACTCCACCATCATCTCAAACTACATCATCTCAAACACTTCACCGTCATCTCAAACACTCCACCATCATCTCAAACTACATCATCTCAAACACTTCACTATCATCTCAAACACTCACCGTCATCTCAAACACTTCACCATCATCTCAAACTACATCATCTCAAACACTTCACCGTCATTTCAAACACTTCACCATCATCTCAAACTACATCATCTCAAACACTTCACCATCATCTCAAACTACATCATCTCAAACACTTCACCGTCATCTCAAACACTTCACCGTCATCTCAAACACTTCACCGTCATCTCAAACACTTCACCATCATCTCAAACACTTCACCATCATCTCAAACACTTCACTATCATCTCAAACACTCACCGTCATCTCAAACACTCCACCATCATCTCAAACACTTCACCGTCATCTCAAACACTCCACCATCATCTCAAACACTTCACCATCATCTCAAACACTTCACCATCATCTCAAACACTCACCATCATCTCAAACACTTCACCATCATCTCAAACACTTCACCATCATCTCAAACACTTCACCATCATCTCAAACACTTCACCATCATCTCAAACACTTCACCATCATCTCAAACACTTCACCGTCATCTCAAACACTTCACCATCATCTCAAACAGTTCATTATCATCTCAAACACTTCACCATCATCTCAAACACTTCACCATTATCTCAAACACTTCACCGTCATCTCAAACACTCCACCGTCATCTCAAACACTTCACCGTCATCTCAAACACTCCACCATCATCTCAAACACTTCACCGTCATCTCAAACACTCCACCGTCATCTCAAACACTCACCGTCATCTCAAACACTTCACCGTCATCTCAAACACTTCACTATCATCTCAAACACTCACCGTCATCTCAAACACTCCACCGTCATCTCAAACACTCACCGTCATCTCAAACACTACACCGTCATCTCAAACACTCACCGTCATCTCAAACACTCACCGTCATCTCAAACACTTCACCATCATCTCAAACACTTCACCGTCATCTCAAACACTCACCGTCATCTCAAACACTCACCGTCATCTCAAACACTCACCGTCATCTCAAACACTCACCGTCATCTCAAACACTCCACCGTCATCTCAAACACTCACCGTCATCTCAAACACTACACCGTCATCTCAAACACTCACCGTCATCTCAAACACTTCACCATCATCTCAAACACTCCACCATCATCTCAAACACTCCACCATCATCTCAAACACTCCACCATCATCTCAAACACTCACCGTCATCTCAAACACTACACCGTCATCTCAAACACTCACCGTCATCTCAAACACTCCACCATCATCTCAAACACTTCACCGTCATCTCAAACACTCCACCATCATCTCAAACACTCACCGTCATCTCAAACACTTCACCATCATCTCAAACACTTCACCATCATCTCAAACACTCCACCGTCATCTCAAACAATCACCGTCATCTCAAACACTTCACCATCATCTCAAACACTTCACCGTCATCTCAAACACTTCACCATCATCTCAAACACTTCACCATCATCTCAAACACTACACCGTCATCTCAAACACTCACCGTCATCTCAAACACTTCACCATCATCTCAAACACTTCATTATCATCTCAAACACTTCACCATCATCTCAAACACTTCACCATCATCTCAAACACTCCACCATCATCTCAAACACTTCACCGTCATCTCAAACACTCCACCATCATCTCAAACACTTCACCGTCATCTCAAACACTCCACCGTCATCTCAAACACTCACCGTCATCTCAAACACTTCACCATCATCTCAAACACTCCACCATCATCTCAAACACTCCACCATCATCTCAAACACTCACCGTCATCTCAAACACTACACCGTCATCTCAAACACTCACCGTCATCTCAAACACTCCACCATCATCTCAAACACTTCACCGTCATCTCAAACACTCCACCATCATCTCAAACACTCACCGTCATCTCAAACACTTCACCATCATCTCAAACACTTCACCATCATCTCAAACACTCCACCGTCATCTCAAACAATCACCGTCATCTCAAACACTTCACCATCATCTCAAACACTTCACCGTCATCTCAAACACTTCACCATCATCTCAAACACTTCACCATCATCTCAAACACTACACCGTCATCTCAAACACTCACCGTCATCTCAAACACTTCACCATCATCTCAAACACTTCATTATCATCTCAAACACTTCACCATCATCTCAAACACTTCACCATCATCTCAAACACTCCACCATCATCTCAAACACTTCACCGTCATCTCAAACACTCCACCATCATCTCAAACACTTCACCGTCATCTCAAACACTCCACCGTCATCTCAAACACTCACCGTCATCTCAAACACTTCACCGTCATCTCAAACACTCCACCGTCATCTCAAACACTACACCGTCATCTCAAACACTCACCGTCATCTCAAACACTCACCGTCATCTCAAACACTCACCGTCATCTCAAACACTCACCGTCATCTCAAACACTTCACTATCATCTCAAACACTCACCGTCATCTCAAACACTCCGTCCACCGTCATCTCAAACACTCACCGTCATCTCAAACACTCCACCGTCATCTCAAACACTCACCGTCATCTCAAACACTCACCGTCATCTCAAACACTCACCGTCATCTCAAACACTCCACCGTCATCTCAAACACTCACCGTCATCTCAAACACTCACCGTCATCTCAAACACTCACCGTCATCTCAAACACTCACCGTCATCTCAAACACTCCACCGTCATCTCAAACACTCACCGTCATCTCAAACACTCACCGTCATCTCAAACACTCACCGTCATCTCAAACACTCCACCGTCATCTCAAACACTCACCATCATCTCAAACACTCACCGTCATCTCAAACACTCACCGTCATCTCAAACACTCACCGTCATCTCAAACACTCCACCGTCATCTCAAACACTCACCGTCATCTCAAACACTCACCGTCATCTCAAACACTCCACCGTCATCTCAAACACTCACCATCATCTCAAACACTTCACCATCATCTCAAACACTCCACCGTCATCTCAAACACTCACCGTCATCTCAAACACTTCACCGTCATCTCAAACACTTCACCGTCATCTCAAACACTCACCGTCATCTCAAACACTCACCGTCATCTCAAACACTTCACCGTCATCTCAAACACTTCACCGTCATCTCAAACACTCCACCGTCATCTCAAACACTTCACTATCATCTCAAACACTCACCGTCATCTCAAACACTCCACCGTCATCTCAAACACTCACCGTCATCTCAAACACTTCACCGTCATCTCAAACACTTCACCATCATCTCAAACACTTCACCATCATCTCAAACACTTCACCATCATCTCAAACACTTCATTATCATCTCAAACACTTCACCATCATCTCAAACACTTCACCATCATCTCAAACACTTCACCATCATCTCAAACACTTCATCATCTCAAACACTTCACCATCATCTCAAACACTTCATCATCTCAAACACTCCACCGTCATCTCAAACACTCACCATCATCTCAAACACTTCACCGTCATCTCAAACACTTCACCATCATCTCAAACACTTCACCATCATCTCAAACACTTCACCATCATCTCAAACACTTCATCATCTCAAACACTTCACCGTCATTTCAAACACTTCACCATCATCTCAAACACTTCACCATCATCTCAAACACTTCACCGTCATCTCAAACACTTCACCATCATTTCAAACACTCCACCATCATCTCAAACACTTCACCATCATTTCAAACACTTCACCGTCATCTCAAACACTTCACCATCATCTCAAACACTTCACCATCATTTCAAACACTCCACCATCATCTCAAACACTTCACCATCATTTCAAACACTTCACCGTCATCTCAAACACTTCACCATCATCTCAAACACTTCACCATCATTTCAAACACTTCACCGTCATCTCAAACACTTCACCGTCATCTCAAACACTTCACCATCATCTCAAACACTCCACCATCATCTCAAACACTTCACCGTCATCTCAAACACTTCACCATCATCTCAAACACTTCACCATCATCTCAAACACTTCACCGTCATCTCAAACACTCCACCATCATCTCAAACACTTCACCGTCATCTCAAACACTTCACCGTCATCTCAAACACTTCACCGTCATCTCAAACACTTCACCATCATCTCAAACACTTCACCGTCATCTCAAACACTTCACCGTCATCTCAAACACTTCACCGTCATCTCAAACACTTCACCGTCATCTCAAACACTTCACCGTCATCTCAAACACTTCACCATCATCTCAAACACTCCACCATCATCTCAAACACTTCACCATCATCTCAAACACTCCACCATCATCTCAAACACTTCACCATCATCTCAAACACTTCACCATCATCTCAAACACTTCACCATCATCTCAAACACTTCACCATCATCTCAAACACTTCACCGTCATCTCAAACACTTCACCATCATCTCAAACACTTCACCATCATCTCAAACACTCCACCATCATCTCAAACACTTCACCATCATCTCAAACACTCCACCATCATCTCAAACACTTCACCATCATCTCAAACACTTCACCATCATCTCAAACACTCCACCATCATCTCAAACACTTCACCATCATCTCAAACACTTCACCGTCATCTCAAACACTTCACCGTCATCTCAAACACTTCACCATCATCTCAAACACTTCACCATCATCTCAAACACTTCACCGTCATCTCAAACACTTCACCATCATCTCAAACACTTCACCATCATCTCAAACACTTCACCGTCATCTCAAACACTTCACCGTCATCTCAAACACTCCACCATCATCTCAAACACTCCACCATCATCTCAAACACTCCACCATCATCTCAAACACTCCACCATCATCTCAAACACTCCACCATCATCTCAAACACTTCACCATCATCTCAAACACTTCACCGTCATCTCAAACACTTCACCATCATCTTTCAAGCACACATCAATGCCAGTTCCTCCTGATGCTTTCAGGCCTCAATCGTCTCAATCTGGGATCAAGAGGGTGAAGAGAGGATCTGCCTCTCCAAGAGTGTGTGTGAATGCGTGTCCATGTGGAAACTGAGTCCTGTTGACATTTGCGGGGCCGAACTCTGCCAGCTGGCATCACAGCAAACGCTTCACGACTGCTGTCACAGATATGAGTGCAGATGAACCCCTACTGTACCACGGTAAAGCTGATTTATACTTCCCTGCTGGCTCTAACTGCGCCTATCAAAGTAAATCATCATCTTTTACCCGCCGTCACAAACCGGTCTGACTGCAGTTCTTCAGTGGAAAACAAAACGATTCTTCATTGACAATTTCCATGCAATGAATTGGCAAACATGACTATCAACTTCCTAAAAATAACACAAAAACACCACAAAAGTATCCAAACAGGTCAAGACTTCATACGGACGGATGTTACGATGCTGTTTTTGTGCTTTTTGCAGCCGGACAGTCGCGGTTCACTGTGGACTGAGTGGAAAAGAGCTGCATAAAGTTTCAGCAAACATGAATAAATAACAGCATACAGGTTTGGAAAGTGTGGAGGCTTGTTTCCGCCACGGAATTCAAAAAATACAAATGGCAATTGTGACTATCTCGAAACTCAGATTTTTTTTTTGTCAGAATTCGAAGTTTAAATCTCACAATTCTGACTTCGTTTTGGAATTCTGAGTTCGCAATTCTGACTTTTTTCTCAGTATTTCCAGTTCATATCTTGCAGTTCTCCGTTTAAATCTCGCAATTCTGCTTTAAATTTCGCAATTCTGCTTTAAATCTTGCAATTCTGACTTTTTTCTCAGTATTTCCAGTTCATATCTTGCAATTCTGACTTTTTTCTCAATATTTCCAGTTCATATGTTGCAGTTCTCTGCTTTAAATCTTGCAATTCTGACTTTTTTTAAGCATAAAAAGTTAATATCTCACAATCCAAATTCAAATCCAAGAAAATCCAAATTGTGAGATATAAATGAGAATTGTGAGATATAAATAAATCTATATAAATTGTGAGAAAGTCGCAATTATCTTTTATATTTTTGTATTGCGGGGCGGAAACATGCTGAGGATGATTATCCTAAATTATGACACACCTAATTGTAATTTGTGCACTGATCTATTCCCACGGTGTCTGGAAAGAGATATAGATCAATGAAGTAAAGCGAAGAACATGCAGAACAGCGCCTGAGGAAACCCAAGGAAACCTCGGGATTAAGATTAGGATCAGAAGCCTTGAGATGGTGTTTGGGAAGGAGCAGTTGTCACTGAAGTGACAGGCACAGCTGAGTCCAAACACACATGCAAGAAACCCTTCTGTGTTTCTGACAACTCCACAGCAAACTCTGGCCTTTTCTGTAAAAACGACCTGGATAATGAGTTTAGAAATAGACCAGAAGCTCTCGGGACACTTTTCCTTTGAGCTTTTTCCAGAGTTTTTTCCAGACTTCACAACTAAACGCCCCTAATAATAACATCAGTCATCAGTCTAAGCTAATGCAAATGTTACAAAAAACGCATATTCTATCCATTATATCTGAGCAGAAGTCTTTCACACACGTATGAAACGCTAAACATCAGAACTTACCCGAATATTTCTCCAGTAGCGACCCAAAACAATCCGGTTTCCAGCTCAGATCCTCGTTATTCGGATCCGCGCTCGCACTCATTGGCGTCGGTCACTGCAGATCCGGGGCTTTAAACTGCATATCTGAGGTAAAACGCACTCAGATGAGGGGAACGAGTGTGTTTGTGTGAGAGCTCTCTGTGTCTGTGTGTGTGTGTGTGTGTGTTGGGGAGTTTCGCTTACCTCCTGCGCGCGGCGCGTCCGCGTGCGTCACATGACGCAACGCGCGCACAGACGCAACCTAGCCTAATACGCGCGCACTTTCTGAATATTATAACCTTCAAAATAGTTTGCTTACTTAGTATTATTGTCTTGTTTTTCAGAATATATATCGAAATATTCTTAAATCAACATACATTTAGATACTGGAGAAACAAAATGACTTCAGAATGCAAAACGGAGAGGCTAAATTAAAGATATTAAGTAAGAAATTAAGTTAAATAAACATTTTTTTCTCTCTCTCTTTTTCTCCCCAATTGCTTACAGGGGATATTGTTTAATACTTGGATGGAAACCAGGTTGACCAGGTTGTTTGTTGCCCTGCCTCTATGTTTTTCTTTGTATTTGCATAATAAAAACAATTCAAAAAAAAAAAAAGTAAGAAATTAAGTGTTTATGGTTAAAAACCAGAACAAATATCTGTCAGTGAGGCCAGGTACATACATTTTCTTTACCGTAGTTTATTTTTCTGACCCTAGGCAGATGTAATATCTTTCCATGTTGCTTGTCCAAAAAATGTATCTTGATCTAATAATGTTTAGATATGTGTGTTGGAAAACTCGTTCTTTGCCGTGTATGAGGGGTTTAGTGGAGGTTGTGACCCGATGACCGGTTCTCTAGTCAGCAGTGGGTAAGTGAGACCAGGTTCAGCCTGTCAATCAAACTCTGCTTGATCTTAAGTTTGCGTTTTACAGTTTTATATCAGCTTCATCTGGACCAGCTGGATGTTATGACTTCAGCTTAAACGTCACAAGATGCGCAGAATCAAACTTCCCAAATTACACTTCCATTATGGTTTGGAAATGCACGTTATTGCTGAAAGCTCGAAGTGAGTAAGCAGCAGGAGCTCTTAAAGGCGTCGGGTCAGCACAGATATCATATCTTCAGACCTGATTTACGTGCCTGAAGACATGCTAACCCATTAGCCCCCTCACACTCACTCTTATCTCAGGCTTATCTACGCTTTATCTGCCCCAATATTTATGGCAGAGGCTCGTAAAAATGCTTTCAACAACATGATTGAGTTGTAAACTAGCAATGGCCTCCACTTACAGCGCTTTCTAATGGACTGTCCTCGTACTGTGTCATTTATCTTCAGATTTACAGGCTTCGAGAGAAGGACTAGCAACAGATTTATACGTAAACCACAACATTAACAACAACAACCAAAGACAGAATGTTCCCCTGCCCTGGCGTTAGTTTCTTTAAGTTATTTATGGGGAAAAAACTCTCTTAGCCTGTCCACACACGATCATCGTCCACACACGATCATCGTCCACACACGATCATCGTCCACACACGATCATCGTCCACACACGATCATCGTCCACACACGATCATCGTCCACACACGTCCACACACGATCATCGTCCACACACGATCATCGTCCATACACGATCATCGTCCACACACGTCCACACACGATCATCGTCCACACACGATCATCGTCCACACGCGATCATCGTCCACACGCGATCATCGTCCACACGCGATCATCGTCCACACGCGATCATCGTCCACACGCGATCATCGTCCACACACGATCATCGTCCACACGCGATCATCGTCCACACGCGATCATCGTCCACACACGATCATCGTCCACACGCGATCATCGTCCACACGCGATCATCGTCCACACGCGATCATCGTCCACACACGATCATCGTCCACACACAATCATCGTCCACACACGATCACACAATCATCATCCACACAATGATCATCGTCCACACACGATCATCGTCCACACACGATCATCGTCCACACACGATCATCGTCCACACACGATCATCGTCCACACACGATCATCGTCCACTCACGATTATCGTCCACACACGATCATCGTCCACACACGATCACCGTCCACACACGATCATCGTCCACACACGATCATCGTCCACACGCGATCATCGTCCACACGCGATCATCGTCCACACGCGATCATCGTCCACACACGATCATCGTCCACACACGATCATCGTCCACACACGATCATCGTCCACACACGATCATCGTCCACACACGATCATCGTCCACACACGATCATCGTCCACACACGATTATCGTCCACACGCGATCATCGTCCACACACGATCATCGTCCACACACGATCATCGTCCACACACGATTATCGTCCACACGCGATCATCGTCCACACACGATCATCGTCCACACGCGATCATCGTCCACACACGATCATCGTCCACACGCGATCATCGTCCACACACGATCATCGTCCACACACGAATAACTATAACGATACTTATAAAGATGACAATAACTATAAAGATAACTATGACGATAAAAATAACTTTACCGATAAAGATAACTTTAACGATAACTATTATCATGCACACTAGTGGACTAATATCCTTATTATACTTTTCATCCTTTCTGTGAATGTTACATGTTCTTTTTAGTTTAGATGTGTTTATAAAACAAACTAATATTCCCATAACTCTGCAGCAAGCTCTTTATGTACTAATAAGAACATATACAAAATGTTCTCCAACGGTTAATTTGAGGCTTTATCCATATATCCGTAATCTAACCTTCCACAGTATTGTATTTACACGGAGGCATGATTCCCTTTCAGACTAACCCAATTAGCCGGTCAGGATTAGCATGGGTCGGTCAGCGGGAGCGTGAAACTGTCCCACACATTTCCACTAATGACACACAGGACTGTGAGCGAGGACTTCCGCCAGCCTGGAGTCGCGGCGTGTGCTCGCGGAGTCTAATCCTGTAAATCAGACTGAGCTCGGTGCGTCTCCCGCAGGGAAAGACTCCAACAAACTCTTGCTAATTAGGGAAAGACCAGCACACGGTCTTCATCTCCTGCCGGGATGCTCCTCCTCTTCATCTCTAGAGGGATTTTACTCTTTGAATGTAAATCTAAAGCTGTTTTCCCCTTTTTTTATCCCTTCCAATAATTACTTTAGAGGTTTCCGGTGTGCAACTGGCTCTTGGTTGAAGGATAATGGCGTTGTAATTTCCAGTGTGATTTGTTATTCCATATAAACTTTGCCAATGCAAAAAAGTTTGTTGTCCGAAAAAAGAAAACAACAGAAGCTCAAAATGTTGAGTTTGCTTTAGCATTGAGATAGCGGAAAACAAGCCGTCGCTCAGCCAGGGCCAGTAAATAAACCGGCCACTCGATCTGATGTAATTGACCGAATTCTCCACCAAAATAGAGCGATCCTGTTGAACTCAGTTGACTCAGGAAATCTCTAGAATAAACAAAGGAAGAAAGACAAACAAACAGAAGGAGCCGAACGCCGGTCCAGCATCTAACATCAGCCAATCAGAGCTCAGACCCCAAGCCTGACCGGCCTGGACGCTTGTTTGCTGTAAAACGCCACAGATTGACCAGCGAGTTTCTATTAGTAAAGCAAACATGCTAATGCTTGAGCTTTACTGCGTACTGCTTTAATCCAATATTAGCACATGAACCGGTGCAGAGTTTCTCTCAAACGGACTTGGGTTTGTTATGCTACTAGCGGGTTAGTCAATCTCAGGAAGATATGTTTATCTTAATATTCAATAATATTATTGATCTCCTGGACTGACAGCATTATATGAGAACTGGACTGAGCTGGATGATGACATCACGGTTTCTCCAGAGCGTCTGTATATATATATATATATGAACTAAATTAATAACTTTTTTACAACAAAAATTAAGCATCACTGAACTTGCTTAAAGGTGCTGTATGTAATGTTGTCACTCTACGAAAGCATAAAAATGGCATAATATGTTTGCATATGTTGAGGAAACATGCTAAGTTCACATACTGGTATCTCTGAGAAACACTTCTACAGCCTAACAGTTATTTTACTCTGAGATGTGCGTTTCCAGGCTGGACTGTTTGTTATTGCTTTGGCCTGTGATATTGCATGTTGCCAATTTGTATTGTCCATTGGGTTAGGGTTAGGGTTAGGTTAGGCTTAGGGTTAGGGTTAGGCTTAGGGTTAGGTTAGGGTTAGGGTTAGGGTTAGGGTTCCTGTAGCATGTCTCAAACTGGCGACCCGTCTGAGCGTCGAGTCTGTGGAGGCGGGAGAAACCACGATCTCCGATATTTTTTATTCGACTGCAGTATCTATTTCAACCACTAGTTGTCATTCTTACAGACTGCACCTTTATTTATGCACCTTAGACTGTGACTTTATTTTCTTCTAGAAACAAACTTTGTTGCATTATTTCCCTGTTATCTCTGTAAAGCTGCTTTGATACACTCTGTGCTGTAAAAAGCGCTGTATCAATAAAGGTGATACGTTTAGGACGCATCAAAATCAACAGAATTTTTATTTTATTTTTTTCATTTGAAAATGAAGGATATTTTTGGGCATATACTAATGACATGTAACCACATTTCCCTCCGAATTCTCATGCAGTTGACAGGTTCCTGAGATTAACCCAACAATCCTTAATATGTTGTTAACATTCCCATTAGGTTATGAAAACGAATGTTCTATGAATGTTTAAAACGTCAATAAAAAAAAAAAAACTTTATTAAAGGTACATTAAGGAAACATTGTATCATTCTTCAAACATTTTGGGAATGTTACTTTTGAATGTTCTCCGAATGTTCTGAAACAAGTTACATTTAAAAAACGAACATCCTACGGAACGTTTCAGAAAAAAACATTCCATGAACGATGTATAAATAATGTTTTTTGCTGAGAACATTAATAAAGACCAGAACACTTGAATTAACGTATTATTAAAGTTAATAACGTTTGTTCGTAGCTTTGAGAACTTGAGAGCGTTCCCTGTTCGCTGGATAAGGTCTTTATATTGTCCTGCAGGACATCAGGCCGTGAGGATCGTGTTGTTGTGACTTGGAGAACGACAGTGAGAGTCTGAAGTGAAATGAGGCTAAAACAAACTTTTACATTCTGTAGGAAGGAATTGGGAAACAAACTCAGTTATATAAGACGTTTTTGACATGACGTCTCTCCTCCAGGATTCAAGCTCAACATCAAGGACTAAAACATCTAAACATCTGTGTTTTGTCCTCAGAGCTCGCTTCAGAATCTGTCAGAAACACTGAAGTCATGAAAAGGTCGATGTTTAAACGCAGACATTTCAGATTATAACTAAAGTTACCTAGATTCAGTTCCACGCAGATCTGCACTTAAATCATGAATGAGAGTTAGTAGTCAGCAGAATGTGTTAAAGGAACCATCCAAATAAAGTGAAGCCATATTCTCCGGCGGCGAGCGGCGAGCGGCGAGCGGCGAGCGGCTCTCAATTCCACTGGACAAATTTCCTCAATGGTTCTGGTTGTGTTCTGCATTCCCCGCTTTGATCCCGAAGTCTCTGCCAGATTCCTGGCATGTGGAGAGCGATGGGAGGAGTGGGAGGAATATAAGACACAATACTGGGCCTGTGAGACCAACACGCTCTCGGACTCGCTCAGGACGGCCAGTCGTGCTGCTCTCAGTGAGCCATAGCTCTGCACTGCACAACAATACATATGACTCGTTTTTCAGGTAAAACATCTAAGAATACTTAAAACAAGACTTTATTTAGAAGCAAGACTGCATAAGATTAAGAATGGTTTTGGTAAGTGCATCTGCAAATTAAAAAAAAAAAAAATTCTTTATATTTTTGTCTTGTTTCCAGTTATTAAACATTCGCAACATTTAACATTCTTTATTATTATATTTAAATAAAATGAATGTAAAATATATCTATATATATCAGGGCTGTCAAAAGATTAATCGCGATTAATCGCATCCAACATAAAAGTTTGTGTTTGCATAATATATGTGTGTATACTGTGTATAATTATTTATATATATAAAAACACACACAATCATGTATATATTTAAGAAAAACTGGTTATATTTATATATAAAATATTTATATATAATATAAATTATAGAAATGTATATACAGTATATAAATGCAAATATTTCTTAAATATATACATGAATGTGTGTGTATTTATACATAATAATTCTACACAGTACACACACATATATTATGCAAACACAAACTTTTATTTTGGAATCAATTATTCGCGATTAATCTTTTGACAGCCCTAATAAATATATATATGTATTTTTCTAATTTTGGGAATTTATATAAATTATATTTATTACGGAGAAATGCGCAAAAATACCTTTTTTTTTTTTTTTTACATGAAATACACATTTTCCAAAACACGTTTACTCTAAACCTGTGACAAAATCAAAGCCATACATTTAAACAAGCTGTGTTCCAAATTTGAGGTTAATATCTAAAAAACATCTGATTTTGTTCGGGTGCAGAACCAAGCGCTTCCACTAGGGGCAACTAACAGAATTCATTTCCCATTGATTACATTTTATTAAATTTTGACCACACAAACTCGCCTCATTTTGGTGATTTTTATAGTCTTAATATCTTAATATCTTAGTAAATGTGTCTTGATTTAAGAATGTTTAGATATTTGTGCTGGAAATCGAGACAGAAACACTGAGGAAGAACATCAACAGTGTTTCTGTTTTTAACTCTATGTTTCTGTTGATCTCTGCTGTCTCTCTCAGACCCTTCTGGTGTTTCTGCCATTAATCCCGAGCGCTGGAGCGGAGCCGCGACCCGACACAATCCCAGCAGGCCGCCGGGCTTCCTCGCGTCTCCTTCTTTCAAACTCAACATAAAATCACTTCATAAATGTATCCTAAAATACATAAAACTCATGCAGTGAGTCATTTCTTCTCATTTTGCGGCATACAGGATGAAGTGAAAGCATTAAAACAATAATTCAGTTCTCCTGATGGGAGTTAAAATGTCACACGAGCCGGAATATCCATCCCATAATGACTGGAAATATATGGCAAGCTGTAAAACGGTGTCATAACTGTATTTTGAAAGTGTGTGTTTATTGTTGAAGACAGATCCGGTGTGTGTGTGTGTGTGTGAGTGTGTGTGTGTGTGTGTGTGTGTGTGTGAGTGTGTGTGTGTGTGTGTGTGTGTGTGTGTGTGTGTGTTTAATGCACTGAATGTGTCAGGGTTGATAAATCTGCTCTGGTTTATATGATGAATGGTAAAGCTGGAACTGCTGAAATGCTTCTTTCAAACATTTTTCAGGCCTTGACGTCCACAAATAAACTTCCCCGGAGGATCTGAGCTTCTCTTGTTAGACTGTGTGTGTATGTTGAGTAAATTCCAGGCTGTGATTTAAAGGGCTCTGATGAAACTGAGCTCTGGGTGGAGTTGCAGCATGAGACCCCATCGAGAGCTCGTTCCGGTGTGAGGATTCCTCTGAAACAGGGACGGCTGCAGAGACTCATAACTGGACTTACTGGAGCCGAGAGCCGAGGCGTGAGGATTACTCTGAGAGAGAGAGAGAGCCGCTGCTGCAGTCATGAAGCGACTCGCACACTGTCCGAGCCGAAGGTTTCACTCTAAAAATCCTGGGTTATTTTTCTACCCAAATCATGTTTTGAACCTTTTGGGGGGTTATTTTTAACCCAGATCATGGGTCAGACGTAACAACCCAGTGTTTGGGTAGTTTTTGTGTAACCCAGATCATGGGTTAGACGTAACAACCCAGTGTTTGGGTAGTTTTTGTGTAACCCAGATCATGGGTTAGACGTAACAACCCAGTGTTTGGGTAGTTTTTGTGTAATCCAATGTCCTGGGTCAGACGTAACAACCCAGTGTTTGGGTAGTTTTTGTGTAACCCATGTCCTGGGTCAGACGTAACAACCCAGTGTTTGGGTAGTTTTTGTGTAACCCATGTCCTGGGTCAAACGTAACAACCCAGTGTTTGGGTAGTTTTTGAACGCTCGCGGGTGAAACCGTACAAATATTTTATGGGATGTGTCTTCCGTTTACACGGCGACGGCGTTTTTGGGGCTTAAAAACGCACAAAAGTGAAACCCCCTCCAGAGTGGAGATCTTAAAAACGCTCCACCGCCGCGTTCCCGTCTAAAGGGTAAAAACGGTAAAAACGCAAAAGTCTGCTAGACAGTGAAGGCGTCGCGTACGCGTTTACGTCACAGGCGTGCGCCAGTACAGGAAAATAACACAACATTATCAAACTAAAATATAGCATTCATTTCATTGACAAAAAAACATTTCTGTTATTTTTGAGTGACAGGCGAAGAGCAGCGAGGGATAAAGCAGCGGCTTTACCGTATTAAACATGACAAACTGTGTCAGCGTCTCTTTCACTCTCAGTGCTCCACATCGCCACCTAGCCGTCTGGAGTGCACACTACATCCAATCTCACACACTTCTGCGTCTCCATATGCAGATTCCCCCCATAACGCTCGTCTAAACGCAGAATAAAAGTGATAACGCAACGCCACTTTTGCGTTTTCTCTTCACGTTCAGTGTTTGTGTTCATGTCATGTCTGCCTGTGACACCCAGTGCACACGTGTGTGTCAGTGATTAACCCCGTCACCTGCTCTTGTTAATTAGTGGTTCTGAGTTCCTTTGTCCCAGCAGTGTCTATTTCCCTGATCGGTGTGTTTAGGCGCTGTGTTCCTCGTCCGTCGTTGCTGTTGAGAAGGTTCTGTTCACGTTTCTCTGATTCTGGTTTTGAGTTTGGTTAATAAACACTGCTGCCATTAACTCCTGCTTCAACCTGCCTGTGATATTCATAATGCACTGGGGATATGTGTGTGTCCTGATAATGCCAGATCTCTGATGTTCCCAGTGGCCGACATTATTTTAAATATATCTAGTCAGTGACAGAGTCAAAGCATAATCGTCTACAATAATTCAGTGTTTTCAGCTTCAGAATCATGAATATTGTTATTCTGGATTCTCTATTGTTCATTGGGTTTCAGCACCAAGTCTTTTCATTCACACACACAATGTGAAAACCAAATTTTTGTTAACCTTTTATCATATGTCTTGAAGTATCGTATCGAGTCGTGACATGAGGGTATCGTTACACCCGTAGTCATGCTAAGTGTGTGTGAGCGCTGCTGAGCTTCATGTCTCCACAAACACACTCAGCATCTCGTGATAATGAGCAGATTAAAGTCAGGATCAGTCGAGCTCAGTCTCCTCTCGCTCGGATCAATATCCGGTGAACAGTTGCTGTCGAGCTAATGAAGGCCGTGTGCTTGTGCTCCCTCAGGTCCTGTATTAAGATGCTAATGTTCAGGCTTGTTTTGCTACGGTTGATTTCTCTCATTGTCCAAAAAACAGGGTGACTTCGTGCCCGTGGCCTCATTAGCATATTCATGAGCCAGAAAAGCTGATGTAACGTGACATATGTGAGCAGACGCGACTCTACAACGAAATATGATGAACTTGAGAACATTACAAGCAATATACAGCAAACCAACATCATCCGCACATTATCGCCGTTTATTCGCTATAATTTAGTAAATGGTAATAAAATATGACAAGAACTCATCTTGAATTTAAAAACTCCTGGGTCAAAAAACTCACATAATGGGTTATTTTTGAAAATGGGAACTCTCTGAAAAAATAACCCATAATTTTAACCCAACACAAATAACCCAGAAAATGGGTTGAAGAAATAACCCAGGAGTTTTTAGAGTGTAATGTCAGATAACGTTGAGCAAAACATGATCAGGGAATCATTTTTGAACCCAAATCTGTATAATTTTTACTGGTAGTCGCTGTATGAATAATATTGGTGTATAATATATCACAGTTTAATTTATTTTGCTCTCCTCGCTTACAGAAATGAACTATAGTGTCCTGATCACACCAGTAAACATTCATAAAAACACATAAAAAACACATTTAAAAAATCAAATAATCACTAATATCAAAGATGATATCTGGTGTCTGAATAATTGTTGGTTTGACTGTAAATCACTGTAATTTCACGTAGACCTTCGGAGGAACACATTACTCGACTCTTTATTCTCATAACCGTCAGAAAGTTGATTTTGCTACATGTCGTTTCGCGCATCGCTTAAGATCTGCTGATGTAGCGCGGCTCTCCTGATGCATCATGGGTCCGATGGCTTCTTCATCCCTGCATTAATGACGGCTTATTGATTTCATGTAAATCATGAATATAAAAAGGCTAGATAATTCGCCCAGTTATTCACACTGTGATCCAGAATCAATACTTTTGATCACATTATTGACGTCTGAGCGCTTCGAGTTCGGCTGATTAGCTTTTAAATTGCTTTTAGTGTAAATTTACATTTCTGTGTATTTATCAGATGCTTTCTGACGACAGTGACGTATGTGTGCAGAGGAGTATGATGATGAATCTGATCATAACTGTAGAAATCATGAGCGGCCGGAGCGCATTAAGGGTTTCTGTTAGAACGGTGTCGTGTAAGTTAATAACTGATGATCTTTGCAATGGAAGTGAGTCAATCAAAACTAACTTTATCTGGACAATAACTTTATTCTAGATCTGCTGTAAACACTCTCTGTTACTGTAATCTCCTGTGATCTCTGTAAAGCTGCTGTGGAACTCTATATATTGTTAAAGCGCTGTATAGATGAGGAGACTCGACTGATGGAGGAAGGCCGCCAGACTCACACCGTCCATCACACTGGACACAGTCGGTCAACACAGTAATGAGGCGGAGATTAAAATCACGCTTGTGTAACTAAACCGTCTGTGTCACGCTTTAATGCGGCGACTCTTTCAGCCGCGGACATGAGGACATGAGGACAAAACCAACTGGACCTGCAGGTAAATCCACGAGACGCTGCTGGAAACTGGTGAAGTTAGTGTGTTTCCAGAGTAAAGCTGAAGTGTGAAGGTCTGATGTTTGCTCGAGTCCTAAAGACAAATCACTGAACAAGCGTCCTCATCGCAGGAGAAGAGAAACAGCAAATGCTCCATCAGAGGAAGACGAGCTCAGAACAGCTGTGTGAGAGACACTAGCGTGAAGAACCACAGCATCACACACACACACACACACACACACACACACACACACACACACACACACACACACACACACGCACACATGACTCTGAGACACGCTTACAAAGAGCGTGTACAGAGAGAGAGAGAGAGTGTGTGTGTGTGTGTGTGTGTGTGTGTGTGTGTGTGTGTGTGTGTGTGTGTGTGTGTGTGTGTGTGTGTGTGTGTGTATTTAGGTCAGAGCAGATCCACAAGTATCGAGGCGAGACGCTGAATGGCTCGATCATCACATTACTCACTCCAAACCTGCATGACTATCTGTGGCCTGTGGAACAGAAAACACACTTTGTCAAATGTCTGTGTTTTATGGTTCAGACAATGTTGTTTGAAACACACACACACACACACACACACACACACACACACACACACACACACACACACCTGGACAGCAGCTGTGGATTCACTGAAATGTGGCCCGTCACTCAAGTGATATGAAGACGATGATACATTTACACAAGCAGAAACGAGCAAACAGAGTTAATTGAACGTGTGTGTTAGTCCAGACCGGATCTACGACTCGAGATGCATGAAGAATGAGTCAGAAATAAAACAGCACACGTTCACAATGATGCAGAATCCATAACTCTGAGAGCTTCTGCAAACCTGTATCAAACAACACACACACACGCACGCACGCACTCTTTCCTGTCAGCCCATATTATTCTAGTTTACGGAGATGAATCCGCACAGATCGTCTGTGACTAACACTCATAAAAATGCATGACATCACCTGGAAAGTCAAGAAGTCATCTTGGAGTTTTGGTTCTCCGTGGATACGAGTGTTTGATTGACAGCTGCTCCCTCCTTGCCATCCGACCCACATCTGAGGATGGGAAAATGTCTGTTCCTCATTATAAATGTAGAAGAGCAAAAGCAAGAGCTCTGTGTGGAAAGTGTGAGACGTGCCAAGAAGAAGAAAGGTCTAAACCTGTCAGAACAAACACTCAGCACACCTTAGAAACTGCTTAGCAACATCCTAGTAACAACTCAGACCTCTAAATCAACCTCCCAATGTACTCTAGGAACAGCATAGCAACACCCTAGCAACCAATGACCCGAGAAACTGCATAGCAACCCCCTGGGAACAACTCAGAACACCAAAGCAACTACACAAAACACTCTTGGAACAGCATAGGAACACTCTAGCAACAAATGACACTATAAACTGCGTAGCAACACCCTGACAACAACTCAGAACACCCAAGCTATAACCCAGAACACTCTAGGAACAGCATAGCAATTCTCTAGTAACCAATTACCATAGAAACCCCTTAGCAACACCCTAATAACAACCCAGAATACTCTAGGGACAGCATAGCAACACCCTAGCGACCAATGAGCCTAGAAAATGCTTAGCAAGTCCCTGCAGAACACCCAAGCAACATCCCAGAACACTCTAAGAACAGGATAGCAACACCCTAGCAACCAATGACTCAAGAAACTGCTTAGAAACTTTCTGGCAACAACTCAGAACACCCAAGCTACATCCCAGAACACTCTAGGAACAGCATAGCAACACTCTAGCAACCAATTATCATAGAAACAGCTTAGCAACACCCTGGCAACAACTCAGAACACACAAGCAATCTCCCAGAACACTCTAGGAACAGCATAGCAACACCCTAGCAATCAATGACCCTAGAAAAAGCTTAGCAACACCCTGGCAACAACTCAGAACACACAATCAATCTCCCAGAGCACTCTAGGAACAGCATAGCAACACCCTAGCAATCAATGACCCTAGAAACAGCTTAGCAACACCCTGGCAACAACTCAGAAAACACAATCAATCTCCCAGAGCACTCTAGGAACAGCATAGCAACACCCTAGCAATCAATGACCCTAGAAACAGCTTAGCAACACCCTGACAACAACTCAGAGCATACTTGAGAACTCCCTGGACTCTTTAGGAACTGCATAGCAACGCCCGAGCAACCAGTCAAAAAACAATAAAAAGTGGTTAGCAACATCCTGGCAACAACTGAGAACAGCCTAGCAACCTCCCAGAACACTCTAGAAGGCTAGAAACTATAAGAATCTAGTTGTATTAAGTAGATACTGATCTTCACTGAGCTGGAAGCATCATCAGAGGTCATGCTAATAAACATTCAGAAAACACTGTTCGCTGGTGTCACTGACCTCAGCGACGAGCACATACAGACCGACAGACTTGAGCTTGGATTCAGAACTCAATCATTTCTAATTCATATTTTGATGTTTATTTATTTTTCCACTTTCCTTTTAGGTCAAATTTGAATAATTTCATGTGTTTTTGCCATAAAAAAAAAAACAACGTCTCTACATACTATTTACTCATTTTTATTTATCAGTTTTATTTAACAATAATAACCCTGCACAGGACTGTAGTAAACCTCATAACTATCATGTAAAGCACTGGAGGGCTTTAACCTCAGATGCTCAAGAGCCGCTTTGGAGAGTGTTTTGTAGAGCACTTGAACCTTTAACCCTCCATTTTATTCCCAGGATCCCCTCACCCGATCGCCTGTGGGTTCAAAGCCACGTGAACCCTGGGCCGGCGGGGTCAAAGGTCACGCTCCATAGGGCAGCAGAATCCAGAGACGTTTAACAGCTCAATCAGAGAGCGCGGCTCCACAGAGACTATACATTACTGTGACGTATTAATGTTCAAATACCATGTTACTATCATATGACCATAGTGCTGAAGGATGTACTCCAATATTATGCAATAACGCGTAAAAAAATAAATTGGCATTTAAATGACGACAACAGAATGATCTCAATGCAAGTTCTCCAGCATAATTCATGACTCGCGAGTAATTACCCAGTCACCCCTGGGGCACACACATCTTTTGAAGAAGGACCGGTTTCTGAAAGATTCACCTCAAGAAAACCAAACGAACACAGTTTTAAGATGTCCGACATGATGAAGCTTTGATTTATGCTTTCAGAAACAAATTCTCTCAGTGTTAAAGGTTGAACATTTTCTCTGAGCTCAACACACACACACACACACACACACACACACACACACACACACACACACACACAGGTTTTACAGCAGTGAGCGTCACTCCGAACATGCTCTACCTCTGAAAACAACTTTAAATCGTGACATTTTGAACCCTAAATGTGAAGAATGTTGTTTCTCATCACAAACACCACTTATAGTACATGTTTATGTTTATGAGAAAACTGAGTAATTTTACATATGGAGATTTTATATGCCGTTCAATGTGTAATGAACAGCATTATTTGAGACGGAGACGGAGCTGCTGTTATTTCTCCCACTATTCTGCTGACTTTACAGATCAAACAAGCAAACAATTAAACCCACAAAACACACTTTACTCAGCTCACGGAGTGTGTTCAAGACATTTCACACTCACCGCTCGCTTATCAACACAACTAAGACTTATTCAGGAGCAACCAGTCCCGGACGAACACGTTATTTTAATTGCAGACTTTTAATCTGTCTTCAGTGTCACAGCAGAATGATTCGAGACATTAATGAGATCTCACTGGACCAGTGTTTCTCACACAGACATTCCCTCCTCCAGTGTTCACAGAGTGCATTCTGGGAAGGCTTTAATGGCCACATGACTTGATGGATGTGTGTTGGAAGAATTACTCCATACATCACTGTAATAGAGTCCGCCGAGACTGACTGCCGACAATTAAAAGCTAAAAGCCGCACAAACGAACCGCTCCTGGGAAACACAGCCGCTCTTTAGTAACTGCTGAGGGTCAATTAGCCGGCGCTGATGAAATAATCAGACACAACCGGGTCGTAAATACTCGACTTAGTATAAAGGAAGTTGTGCTGAACTTTAGCATATAAATAACATGCATTAGAACTTTTCACCAAACTAAAGTTGAATGTAAAATGCAACAGTTGGCTTTATCTTTCTGTTCAAAAGACCATAGAAACCAGTCAAAACTGTTTTGCAACCACATAGCAACACCCTAGCAACCAGTCAAATCACATTTGCAACCAGTCAAAACAGTTTTGCAATCACATAGCAATACCCTAGAAACCAGTCAAAACACTTTTGCATCCATATAGCAACACCCTAGCAGCAAGTCAAAACACTTTTGGTGCAACATAGCAACACCCTGGCAACCAGTAAAAACACATTTGCAGCCACATAGCAACACCCTAGCAACCAGTCAAAACACCTTTGCTGCCACATAACAACACTTCAGCAACCACTCAAAACACTTTTGCATCCACATAGCAACACCCTAGCAGCAAGTCAAAACACTTTTGGAGCAACATAGCAACACCCTAGCAACCAGTCAAAACACATTTTGCAACCACCAGAACACTCTAATAACCACATAGCAACACCCTAGCAACCAGTCAAAAAACAACAACTTTGCAGCCACATAGCAATCAGTCAAAAGACCTTTACAACCACATAGCAACACCCTAGCAACCAGTCAAAACAGCTTTGCAGCCACATAGCAACACCCCAGCAACCAGTCAAAACACCTTTGCAGCCACATAACAACACTTTAGCAACCACTCAAAGCACTTTTACATCCACATACCATCACCCTAGCAGCACGTCAAAACACTTTTGGAGCAACATAGCAACACCCTAGCAACCAGTCAAAACACATTTGCAACCACCAGAACACTTTAATAACCACATAGCAATACCCTAGCAACCAGTCAAAATACCTTTGCAGCCACATAGCAATCAGTCAAAACACATTTGCAGCCACATAGTAACAACTTAGCAACCAGTCAAAACACCATTGCCGCCATATAGCAACACCCTGGCAACTAGTTAAAACACGTTTTGCAACAACCAAAAAATTTTTTTAGTATACTGGTTGATGTACTTAACTCTGCAAAGGAATTTAAATCATTTGCATTAACATGTAAATAATTTGCATAAGATTTTTTCAACAAAGTGAAGTTTGGATCTGAATGTAGAATGCAACAGCTGACTTTATCTGTCTGGTCTCCTCAGTTCCACAGTTAAACTATAAGTGTCAGTCAGCTTCAGTACGGGCTCTATGTGCAGCCGGCATCACGTCGAGGTCAGCGAGAGCAGCGCTGGGGAACTCCTGCTGAATGAAGGCCCTGTTCCTTTAAAATAAACGTTTACACAGGGCGACACGAGGATTTATGAAGGTTATTTATTATTTATTTTCTTTGAGGGAGGAAAGAAAAGAAACACGACACCTCTTCCAGACTGATTAACCTTAAAACTGTAGGTTAACAACTTCATGACCAATCAAATGTATATTTGAGCGTGGGGAGAGAACTGATGTAGGAACTGCAGGAATGACATTCATCATGACCTGGATTCATCACGTCGTACAGCACGCAGGAGTCTAGACCACAAATATTACACGAGACGCTTGTTTCAGCTCCAGCGTGAAGCATTAAACACACAGAGGGTTATTGAGTCGCTCTCCTGTGCTCAGACACGGGTGTTAAAGCCACGAGTGAGACGTCAGGTGTTCATCAGACAGCAGGGAGACTGGATGCAGAGATCTGGAATCTGAGATTCTCCAGATGTGCCCACGACACCACAGCCATGATATCAATATAAAACCAAACATTTCTCATCAAATTATCTTATGCACAATCATTTTATAGCTCTATATTCTATACATTTTATGAAGGATTTTTGGAGAAATTAAGACTATTTTACAAAAATAGATAATATTCAAAATATCTATATGACAGTAGGCGGTTCTTCCCTGTGTATTGATAATGGATCCATTTCAAGGTATCGTATCAAGGTGGTATCGAGACAACACACACACACACACACACACACACACACACACACACACACACACACACACACACACACACACACACACACACACACACACACACACACACACACACACACACACACTCACACACACACACTCACACATACACACACACACACACACACACACACACACACACACACACACACACACACACACACACACACTCACACACACACACACACACACACACACACACACACACACACACACACACACAGCAGCGGATAAGCAGTCAGATGTGTCCTCCTGTGTTCTGCTCTCTGGCCTTATATGGACTCGTGATGTGGACCCGTGGATATCTGATCTACAACAGCAGATGGAAAACAGTCGCTAATCATGAACTTACGGGAGAAGGAAAAAGAAGCTGAGTGAAACAGAGGCCTGACCTCAACTCAGCAGACTTCACCCTTGCAACCATGCGGCAACACCCTAGCAACCAGTCAAAACACCTTTGCAACCACCAGAACATTCTAGCAATCACATAGCAACACCCTAGCAACAAGTCAAAACACCTTTGCAACCACCAGAACATTCTAGCAACCACATAGCAACACCCTAGCAACCAGTCAAATCACATTTGCAACCACCAGAACATTCTAGCAACCACATAGCAACACCCTAGCAACCAGTCAAAACGCAGTTGCAACCACCAGAACATTCTAGCAACCACAAAGCAACACCCTAGCAACCAGTCAAAACACTTTTGCAACCACCAGAACATTCTAGCAACCAGATAGCAACCAGTCGAAACACCTTTGCAACCACCAGAACATTCTAGCAACCACATAGCAACATCCTAGCAACAAGTCAAAACACCTTTGCAACCACCAGAACATTCTAGCAATCACATAGCAACACCCTAGCAACAAGTCAAAACACAGTTGCAACCACCAGAACATTCTAGCAACCACATAGCAACACCCTAGCAACCAGTCAAAACACCGTTGCAACCACCAGAAAATTCTAGCAACCACATAGCAACACCCTAGCAACCAGTCAAAACACCTTTGCAACCACCAGAACATTCTAGCAAGCACATAGCAACACCCTAGCAACAAGTCAAAACCCTGTTGCAACCACCAGAACATTCTAGCAACCACTGAACATGGGCCTGTTGAAGGTCGTGTAAAGGCTCCGCCCTCTTCTGAACGGAGGCAGAGCAGCAGCTCATTTGCATTTAAAGGGACACACACAAAAACAGCGTTTTTGCTCACACCCAAAAAGGGGCAAATTTGAAAAGCAATAATAAACGATGGTATTTTGAGCTGAAATTTCACAGACACATTCTGAGGACACCAGAGATTTATATTACATCTTATGAAAAGAGGCATAATATGTCACCAATATGTCATGTTTTATACACACACAGACAGTGCACACCTTCTCGTATTTCAGTCAGACTGTGGCAGACTGGTTTCTGATGTCTTCTGGTCCATAACTTCATAAGCCTC
>NC_136900.1:25145883-25155883 GCF_949152265.1 Phoxinus phoxinus | reverse complement strand
GATACTGACTGGTTTTCGGACCCTCCCAATACAGTAAACCTGCACATGTTATTGTGGATAGCCCTAAGGCACACCTGTGCAATAATCATGCGGTCTAATCAGCATCTTGATATGCACACCTGTGCGGTGGAGGATTGTCTCGGTAAAGGAGAAGTGCTCACTAACACAGATTTATGAACAATATTTGAGAGAAATGGCCTTTTGTGTATATAGAAAAAGTCTTAGATCTTTGAGTTCAGCTCAATGGGGGCAAAACCCAAAGTGTTGCGTTTATAATTTTGCTCAGTGTAAATTGAAATAATGACAAATTGAAATATTTTTTTTTAATTATGACCATTTTTTTAAATTATGACTTAAAAACTCAATGATGACTTTCAATTATGACAAAACGTTGAAATGATAACAAAGTCAAATGACAAAAAGTTAAAATTTTGACATAAGTAATTTATGACAAAAAGTTACAATTATAACATAAAAAGCTGACATAAAATGAAATCAATTAAATAAAAAAACATCAAATTAAATCAAAATCAATTATGACTTCAAAGTTGAAATTATGACATAAAAACTCATAATTATGGCATAAATTGAATTTGACATAAAAAGTCATATTTATGACAGAAAGCCATAATTTCGACCTTTATATTCCACATAATGTTGTTTTTGAGGATTTTGAAGTTTGGAGGATTTTCTCGGGAAAGGAGAAGTGCTCACTAACACAGATTTATGAACAATATTTGAGAGAAATGGCCTTTTGTATATATATAAAGTCTTAGATCTTTGAGTTCAGCTCATGAAAAATGGGGGCAAAACCAAAAGTGTTGCGTTTATAATTTTGTTCATTGTAAGTTGAAATAATGACATAAATTGAAATTATTATTTTTTTTAATGACTTAAAAAGTCAATGATGACTGTCAATTATGACAAAACGTTGAAATTATAACAAAAAGTAAATTGTGAAAAGTTTAAATTATGACATAAAAAGTAATTTGACAAAAAGTTACAATTATGACATAAAAAGCTGACATAAAATAAAATCAGTTAAATAAAAAAAACATAAAATTAAATAAAAATCAATTATGACTTGAAAAGTCAATTATATCTTAAAAAGTCAATCATGACTCAAAAGTTGAAATTATGACATAAAAAGTCAGAATTATGGCATAAATTGAATTTGACATAAAAAGTCATTTATGACAGAAAGCCATAATTTGGACCCTTTATTTTCCACATAATGTTGTTTTTAACTGATGTGTGTGTCCGGGTCAGACGGGTCTGAGTGCCGCGCTATAATAAGAGTCAGATCAGATTTAATCCGCTGCTATTTTCTGCCGTCTCCTGAGGCACATTCCCGAGGATCCCGATTAAAGCGAGCGCAGAACTCAGGAATAACATCTCAGGCACGCAGTGAACAAAAGAGTCTCCAGATTACAGTACAGCTCCATTACAACCAGCATCTGCTCACGTCCAGTCAGCAAACCAGTCCTCATGAGTGCGTGACCTCTGACCTCGATGTCCTGAGTCACAGACGGGGTTAAAGAGGGTCACGGGTCGCAGGCATGAGCGCGTGTTCACAGATACAGCGATACTGGGGTCAGAGGTCACGGGGTCACTTCCCTCAAAACCCTCTCAGAACTCATAAAGCTGCGACTGAGACTGTCATGATCTGATGTCAGACCTTCACACACTCTACCTGCATTTGAGACATCGAGACCTCTTCACCCTGAAACGGCCTTATGCATTAAACCATTTCATTACAAAATAATATTAGGTTCAAAAGCAGAAAGTCATGCACTACAATAAAGCCATTCAAGTGCGTACACACATTCAACGCAAAACACTAAAATATGCAATGCAATGAAATAAAGATTAAATAATTAAATTAAATAATAAGATCATTTAATCACTCCACTGACTAATCACAGTGAAGTATAAGAGACATGCAATACTATTAATACACATCAGAAAAATAAAATACAACAATATTAGGTTTAAAGGTAGAAATTAAAGCACAAAGTATAAAGCCATATAAGTATTTGCATTAATTAAATGCGAGACAACAAAGCAAAATATGCAATAAAGTAAAATATGCAATAAATAATAAAAAATTAGATGTAATTAATTTAATTAATTAACACCTAAACCACACACACTGCACACTTCATGCTAACCTGCACTGTGTCATTTCTGTGGCTCCAAATGGATTTGAGAAAATTACGTCTGTCATTGGTCAGCCAAACAGATAGTCCCGCCCCCAAACTCACGTCATTGGTTGAGTCAGATCAATGTCCCATCAGGAAGTCTAAACCCTTCGCATGGAGAGCGAGCACACGATGACTTAACATGACGCCTATGTAGACAGCACACTAGTGTTGTACATTAATAATACATAACATTGTGTCTTGATGAGTTACACAAGCAGCACATTAATGCAGTACATAAAATAAAATAATAATATAATATGATATATAAGTAGTAATAGAAAACAACAGAATAAAATAAAGTATAATGTTCTAAAGCACTAGATGAAGCCCCTCAGCAGGTCTCAGTATAATAACACTCGCTGTAAGATTCCCGGTGTGTGTTGAGCGTGACCCTGAGCTGAACTCGGGATCGGCCACACACTCACTGATAACTCTCTCTCCGACTGTGGGATCAGCAGAAGTTTACCGAGTTCCCAAAGCTTCGTTCTGGCTCGAGGCCTTTACCACGTCACTATCTGCAGCCGTTCACAAAGTGTGTGTGAAGAAGACGCTGTGAGAGCAATGTGTGTCTCTCACGCAGAGAGAGAGTGAGTCTAAGTGGATGTCACACACACGGATTATAATGCGATGCTTAAAAAGTCAATTATGACATAAAAAGTGAATTATACCTTTAAAATGTATCATGACATAAAAAAGTTACAATTATGACTTAAGTAAATTATGACATAAAAAAGTTACAATTATGACTTAAAAAGTCAATTGTGACATAGAAAAAGTTACAATTATATCTTAAAAAATCAACTATGACATAAAAAGTTAAAACTATGACTTAAAAAATCAATTATGACATAAAAAAGTTAAAATGATGACTTAAAAAGTCAATTATGACATAAAAAAGTTAACATTATGACTTAAAAAATCCATTATGATATAAAAAAGTTACAATTATGACTTAAAAAGTATAATTATGACATAAAAAGTTAAAATTATGACTTATAAAGTCAATTATGCCATGAAAAAAGTTAAAATTATGACTTAAAAAGTCAATTATGCCATGAAAAAAAGTTTAAATGATGACTTAAAAAGTAAATTATGACATAATAAAGTTAAAATTATGACTTAAAAAGTCAATTATGACATAAAAAAGTTAAAATTATGACTTAAAAAGTTAATTATGATATAAAAGCTGACATAAAATTAAACTAATTCAATAAAAAGTCTCTGAGTCTCAGGATGTTATAACAGTATTATTACCGTAAATTGCTTGTCAGTTTATAGACCACCGTAAAAACCCTTCAGAGTTCATCCAGAACACACACAAACACACACACACACACACACACACACACACACACACACACACACACACACACACACACACACACACACACACACACACACACACAAGCACACACACAGCACACACACACACACACACACACACACACACACACAGCACACACACACACACACACACACACAGCACACACACACACACACACACACACACACACACACACACAGCACACACACACACACACACACACACAGCACACACACACAGCACACACACACACACACACACAGCACACACACACACACACACACACACACACACACACACACACACACACACACACACACACACACACACACACACACACACACACACACAAGCACACACACAGCACACACACACAGAACACACACACACACACACACACACACACACACACACACAGCACACACACACACACACACACACACACACACACACACACACACACACAGAACACACACACACACACACACACACACACACACACACACACACACACACAGAACACACACACACACACACACACACACACACACACACACACACACACACACACACAGCACACAGCACACACACACACACACACACACACACCTGCTCAGTTGGGTGATGTGTGTTGCCCAGAGCACATCATGTTCACTATGATCCTGTGGAACCGCTCTGACGAGTCTTCGCTCTGGAGAACTAGGTTACGGTTCTTCTGTTATTGCCTCTAATCACAATTACCCCAGAAGTGCTGGCACGATAATATGTGCAATAAATTCTGGGGATTTTAGAGGCTTTTTGTTCTTGTGGACAAAGGAGGCGATGCAGGCACAGTACTGGAAAGCTTTCGCATGACATTATCACAATATATAAATAATAATAATAAAAGGTTCTTCCGAACTTTCCCCTTTAGGAACCTTTATTTTAGAGTGTATTCTAAAAGCTCCTGCAGTTTCAAACTGGCCGAACCTTCTTCTGTTCTGTTTCGTTCCTCCTGTAATCTGTGTTCATTAAAGTCTCAATGAGACGCTCTACAAACACCAGAACTATTAATGAAGCGTTTCCCCCATTAACCCGGTTACGAGTGAAGCACGTCTGAATGATGCATGTGTGCCGATGGACCGTCAGTCTCTGAAATACACATTTCTACCTTAAAGCCTCCATGAAATCAAAATAAACAACGCTTACTTTTGCAGTGTTTATCATAAATGATTTATAGGTGCACATCATCATTATTATGTTAATAATCTTGAATCAGAATAAGTTCCTCTTGCAGCATCTCTTCTCTGATGATGTGGGCGGGGCTATAACCTGTCACTCACATGAGATCAGCCAATAGCAAACCACAACCATCCAATCAATTCCCCACGGACACACTGAAGCCCCGCCCACATGTGTTCTTGTTCTAGAAGCGCTTCTCTCGATATACGACACGATAGGAAAACACGAGCTCAACTTCTGTTTCATGCTGACTTTAAAGCGAGTGTGTGTTAGTGCCTCTAGTGGCTCTGAGCTGAATTACTAAAATAATGACCTCTACAAACCAGTTTCCCGGGGATACTATACATATATTCAGTTTGTTTATGCTAAAACTGCACTCTAAAATATGCTGGGTTGTTTTAACCCAATTTTGGGTTAAATATGGACAAACCCAAACGTTGGATCAAAAATGCAATTTAAAAATGTAACCCAATGGCTGGGTTTGTCCATATTTTACCCAAAATTGGGTTAAAACAACCCAGCATATTTTAGAGTGTGTGTAATGCAAATGAATGGAAATTTAATGTTCAATTCAAATACATTAATCTTACATATGCCTAAATAATTTCATAGGGAAATCTCTGAGAACAGCTTTTAACCGTGGTAAAATCCCCGTAAAGCACAACCTGTCGTGTGTTTAACATGATGTTGCCTGACTGGTAATTGCAATCACAAACGTCTTATACCAAGAATAACATAATGTTTTTGTTAAATGACTTAGCTGAGCGTTTCCAGAGAGTTCCGCTGGTGTTTTATATCCGTCACGGGTTTATCTTAATGAGATTAATCTCTGCATCACACGGGCTGGGTCTGATTCCTCCGGCCAACACACATCTTGATATTTCTGTATTTCATGGGAAGATCATTTGTTCCTTAATCTGAGATCTTTCATCTAATGCACAATGAAGCAACAGAAACATTTCCATTTCAATGCAAAGCGCTTCAGTTTCACACAGAGACTCAATCCTGCAGTTTACTGGTAACACTGGACAATACAAGGAAGATATTTTTAGATGTCGTCCCGGAGAATTGATGTTTTTGGCATCAGAACCCAAAGAAACACTATTTCCTCAGTCTAAAGACAAATACATGAACCCGATGCCACTTCATCTCAGCCTCTTCACCTCCCGCACTCTCACGGCCATCATACAACACCAGATAGCGCTCATAAATCACTGGATTATTGAATGTAACAGCGAGAACATGTTATTAATATTCACATCTACTGAGACTGAGAGAGGACAGCAGAAAGATGAGGACAACAAACTAGAGAATCTGTGTTGATGCGGAGCTCGTGAAGACGAGAGCGTGAAGTTTGATGCAAAACTCATCTGGAAAATATTACGACAGCACCACACACACACACACACACACACGCACACACACACGCACACATTATTGGAGCTCAGGAAACCAGGGTGGGAAAAACAACTGAAACAGACGAGTATTATTTCCTGAGGTTCACAGTGATAGAAAAACACACACACACACACACACACACACACACACACACACACACACACACACACACACACACGGGCTGGGGATTAAACTCTCCATCTGTGGATCACTGGAGCTCGACCTGCAGGGCATTATTCATGTTTTCACTCAGAGGTCTGTGTTCTCAGCACATGTACTGTATGGGTAGTTGACATGACATTTGGGTAATGTCAAACCGTAATAACATTTTACTAATTATTTTATCATCATATTGCATGCAGATGTCATCAGCTCATATTTATAGAGACAATGTAAGAAATAATAATAATCTCAAATCAAAATCACATGTGTAAGAAAAAAATCTGTAAGAAAAAAACATTTTATTTTGAAAGTTTATAAGTTCAAATGTTCTAAATTTCAAAACATTTGAAAGTTTAAAAGATCAAAACTGTGTTTTAAAATGTTCGAAAGTTCAAAAGTTCTACATTTCAAAACAACATTTGAAAATGTAAAAGTTCTAAAGTTCTAAATTTCATAACATTTGAAAATTTGAAAGTACAAAAATTCTAAATTGAAAAATGTTTTGAAAATTTGAATGTTCAAACGACGTATGCAAGTGTGAAAGCTCAAGTGAACACCTGGACATTCAAAAGACAGTTTTGAAGAAGTGTAAAAGAAAGAAAATAACCCAGTTCTTCAGTTCTACAAAACTAGTGACGATCCTAAAATAAAATCCTCTCAAATGTTGATATAAATAACAGACTCTCCAGCACATGTCCACATGTCTTTGTAAAAAGGTTTGTAGCGGTAGTGTTAATAGTGAAAGCTAGCGTGCGAGCGGCCGTAATGCCCGGTAATCCCCGGCCCGGCTGGCATGAGGAGGGCAGAAGGGGCACTAATGTGTCTTTCACACACTCTCTGACCCCGCTGGGTCTCTTAGACCATGAAAAGAGCCATGTGGTCAGTGAACGAGCCCTGCGCCCAGAAGCAACACTTTCTACTGTTCAATATCAGAGAGACATTAGCAGGCGAGTATAAAAACATTTATTCGGCTCACGTTTTAAACCGCAAATGAGACACCAAGTTTCTAAAATGCCCTAGTGAACACCTATAACACCATATCAACATCATAGCAACTCCCTAGCAACCAACTAAAATACCCTACTGGCAAACTAGAACACCATAGTAACTGCATAGCAACTCCCTGACAACAATATAAAATACCTGGTGAACACCTCCTAGAACATCATAATAACTGCATAGCAACTCCCTAGCAACCACATTAAAATACCCTGGTGAACACCTCCTAGAACATCATAATAACTGCATTATTATGATGCTCTCAAAATATTCTAGTGACCATCTAGAACACCATAGTACCTGCATTGCACCTCGCCTAGCAAACACCTAAAATACCCTAGTGAACACCTCCTAGAACATCATAATAACTGCATAGCAACTCCCTAGCAACCAACCAAAATACCCTAGTGACCATCTAGAACACCACAGCAATTGCATAGCTACTTCCTAGCAACCAACCAAAATAGCACAGAGACCACCTAGAGCGCCATAGTATCTGCATAGCAACTCCCTAGCAACCACCCAAAATATACCAGAGGCCACCTAGAATACCATAGTAACTGCATAACAACTTCCTAGCAACCACCCAAAATATCACAGATTCCACCTAGAGCACCATAGTTACTGCAGAGCAACCCCCCTAGCAACAAACTAAATACCCTACTGACCACCTAGGACGCCATAGTAACTACATAGAAACTCCCTAGCAACAAACCAAAATAGCCTAGTAGCCACTTAGAACATCATAGCTCAGCAACTGCATGGTAAATCCCTACTGGCCACTTAGAATACAATAGTAACTGCATAGCAACTCCCTAGCAACCAACCAAAATACCCTAAATGCCACCTGGTGAACACCATAGTAACTGCATAGCTACTCCCTAGCAACCAACCAAAATACCCAAGTTAACACCATAGCAACTCCCTAGCAACCACCCAAAATACCCAAGTGGCCACTTAGAACACCATAGCAACTTCCTAGCAACCACCCAAAAAACCCAAGTGAACACCATAGTAACTGCATAGCAACTCCCTAGCAACCACCCAAGTGAACACCATAGTAACTGCATAGCAACTCCCTAGCAACCACCCAAAATACACTCAAACGCCTTCACATTTCCTTTCTAACATGCATGATGATCTGATTTCTGGCCGTCTGGATCTCGGTCTGGATTCCTGGAGCGTCAGCACTCCTCCTCCTGCTATTAAAGAGAGGAATGGATTAGCGAAGGCAATAATCTATTAGCAGCCGCGGGCAGCAGTAAATCCACACATGAAAGAGCCGATGTTCGCGTCTAACGCGCTGTGACAGCAGTATAATGGAGGAACTAAACTAATCCCTCTCGTCTTTTCCAGGGCTTCAGAGATGTGTGGCTGAAGCTCCACCTATTTGTCTTGAAAAGCGAAGGATTTGTACATCCTTATCACAACTCCTGCGGTTAAATGTGTTCTGTGTGAGCGGGAGGAATGTGCAGACGATAAATGATGCTTTCAGGATGGAAGATGCGTGTACAGTGTGCTTAAAGCTGGCACAGATACACTCTCCGGCTCCGTGTTTATGAGTTATCCAGGCCAAGTAAATATTCCTGCTCAGGTTTATGTACATTATTGCACACGCGCTCCTCCTCTGTCAGATCTGAGAACGGGGAGTTTAAAACATCAGGACACATTAGGATCGTGTGTTCTTGTGGAGCTTGAAAACTCGATATATATATACACACATATATATACTTTATATTCAATTTTATTAATCGCGATTATTTGATTGGACAGAATCAAATAATCGTGATTAATCACATCTAACATAAGCATCAGTAAATATATAACATCCACACACACACACACACACACACACACACTTTATATTAGATGCGATTAATCGTGACTATTCGATTTAACCAAATCAAATAATCGTGATTAATCACATTTAACATAAGCATCGGTAAATATATAATATCCACACACACACACACACACACACACACACACACACACACACACGCTCTTTATATTAGATGCAATTAATCGTGATTATTCGATTTGCCAGCTCTAGTAAACATACATTACCCACAGGGGTGAGTGTGAAGCCCCGCCTCCTCATTTACATACAGCTACAGTTTGAGAAGATCTGGGGTGTATTCCAGAAAGCAGGTTATGTGACATACCCTGGTATGTTTAAGAGTAAGTAAGTGGATAACCTCTGCTTTCGGTTCCAAAAACGGAGGTAACTTTCGGGTTATGTAAGTAACCATAGCAACTGACTCTCTGAGGATAACCTGCTCCGGAGCAGGTTATGTTGTAGGGTTAGTTTGTTTCAGAGAGGTTTCCGAGCATGGCGTGCCCTTTTGATGAGGATCCTGTGGACGTAGAGGCACAGATTATACGGGGGTTTTTTCGCCGTGAGAGGGTGATACGACCACGTATCGATGTCTTTTCTTATCCTAACGAATATTTGCAGGAGCGCTATCGTTTTTCTAGGGAGTCGTTAATTTATTTAACAAACCTACTAAAACCACACATCTCAAACGTGACAAACCGCGGGTCAGCGCTTAGCGCCGAACAAATTCTTTGTATTGCTCTGCGCTTTTTTGCTACGGGGAGTTTTCTCTACAATGTGGGCGATGCAGAGCATGTGGGAAAGGCAACAGTGTGTAGAGCCGTTCGTACAGTATGCATGGCACTGAAACGGTTT
>NC_136900.1:25135883-25140883 GCF_949152265.1 Phoxinus phoxinus | reverse complement strand
AAAACATGAAAGTGAACATAAACACTGAGCAACTGCATATTATATTGCCTAATTACATTCTAGGTACAATCTTATGCAACAATTTCCCAATAAAAAACATCCAAAATGTACATATTTCATTTTATTATGACGATCAGCATTAGTACAGTGCTGTAAATCCATTACATCAATACAATCTCAATTACATTTTTACTGTAGCACCAAAGATGATGATTTCATCATAAAAAAAAACACTGGATTACTGTATTGAAAATATCTTTGGGCAACGAGTGGAAAACAAGCCTCGTTTTTCATTCCAACGAGACGTCAATCTTCACACTTCAAGTATGAATATTACAAATACACATTTCACAAAGCTGAACTGTTAATATACAGGTGTAAATAATGTCTACACGACTCGCGGCACACAGTGCATCATATAGTCCTTTAATTTCTGATACAGACCTTATATAGTTCAGCTGTCCATCAACACAACGACAGTCGGAGGTTTGTTAGCTGCTCGTAGACGACGTTACACTGGAGGTTAAACTCGATATCCTTCAACTTATATTAGCATAATCAAGCAGACTTTGGTTGAAAGCGGAAAGTCTCTTATAGTTCGAATGATTCATTAAAATACTTCTCAGGTATTTACACAGTAAAGAAGCATCAAGTCAAACTAGCCGTCCTGCTGGAGGTCAAAGGTCGCTTCAGTAGTAAAATCAGCACCGTTACACTGTAAACCTCTCGTTAATGATCAATATTTCCCGTCGTGACGTAATATGACGTATGTACATTTTTAATTACAGAATAAATATTGTCAAACATAAATAAACGCATGATTATGAGAGGTAGGGTTACGCCGTTTTAACTCGATCTACTTTAATCTTCCCTTCTAATGAAACTGGAGTGAAGCTCGTCTGAACAAAGTACTAAATCTAGTGTCAAATAATTGCATTTTCGTAACATTACATCTGAATATGGATGTGTTTTAGAGACTCATAACTTGTCAGTTATAGTTATTCAACTAAACCAGCTGGTTTTATTTAGTTATTGCTTCACGTTGTTCTGTTTTCACTCAGATTAGCGACCGTGTATAAAGCAAAAGCACATGCGCTTTTAGCACCGAAAATGATTAAATATTATAATAAACTATCATATATTAACCAGGACGATCTTTTACATTTTCAGGCATTGTACATTACAGACAATCGTCAGGACGAAGAGATTTCAGTAGTGCTAGTCTGCAGTGTTTTCTGGATTGTCATAACCATGTTAAATGTTAAACGCTCAAATATAAAAAAACATTCAGTTATTAATATTTTCATATCAATTGAAAAGGCTCTTTTACGCTTACACGACTCGTTAAAGGTGTGTTTTACATGCAGTAGTTCATATCCATCTGGACAAACAGCAGATACACTGAATTATGAAATATTTTGAAATTGTTCAGAAATCCTGTGACGTCAAAACGCTTCCCAAATAAAGGATTTGAACGTCCGCTACAACTAAAAATAAAGATCCAGCCTCTCACTGTTGCTGCAACCAAACATCTCGACTGACCAGATCCATCATGTTTTTCCATTTCAATCAAATCCGTTCTGCATCCTGGTTCTTTGAGAGACTCACTTATTTTGCTTCTCGTAACGTCGAAACGGTTTCTGAAGGCTTACCGTAGCTGCCAGACGTTAAAGAGAGATTTTCTGAAAGTCACATTGCCGTTTCTCTCACTGGATTTCGACAGAAAGTCCCGTATGAGGATGAGGAAGACATTTCCCACAGAAACCACCACAGCGCCCGTAGATTCTGCTGCCGTCCTGACCAAGACGCGGGAAAGAAACAATACATAAGGATTATTAAATCACGGCAGCAACAGTAATAATAAATATAGCTGCAAGCAGACATTAAGAGGCCCAGCTCAACTAAGGCACGATGAGTTTTGCCAGCATGGCTGGAGGCATCAGACCCACTGCAGCAATGAGCAATTTAAGACATTTTAAGATTATTTCAGTCAAAATGGCTGGAAAATCACAAATGCAATCACTTGTAATATGATTAAATTGCTTATCACTTTTGACCAATAGATGGCGCTGTTACCAAACTGATTTTGTAAATTATCTTGGCATCATGTCATCAAATTTGCTGACGCATTATTTGAGAATTATTTAAGTTTTTGCTGTCATGGTCTTTAGATAATCTGTCTATAATCAGTCTTACAGCATCTTACAACAAATTCAAAATGGCCAATGTGAGGAAATTGGGTATTACTTGACTTGGTTTGCTGCACTGAATCAAAAATAAAAAACAGTTTTTAAGATTTCTGGGCAAACTGTTTTTTTTTTCAGTTTGCCCAGAAATCATAATTTTTTATTTTGTTTATGATTCAGTGCAGCAAACCAAGTCAATTAATACTCAGGTTTCCCATATTGGCCAAACCCTATGAAAAATGGTTATTTCTTCATTTCTCCTGACCAGTAGGTGGCGCTGTGCTGAAACTCTGCATGTTGCCTCACATCATGCTTGTGATGACATGTACCAATATTCGTCTCAATACGCTAAAGCGTTGCGGAGATACAGTCTTACGTCCATTTTGACGTGCTCTTTGTTTAATTTGTTGGCGTGTTATTCAAGAACGGTTTGGTTTATCAGAAAGATTTTAATAAACTTTTTTCCAACATGGTCTGAAAATTATTTGTGCCAATTTTGGTGAGAATTGGACAAACCGTCTAGGAGGTTTTTTGTGGAAAATTTTAAATGGCTGAAAATGTATGCCATGAGCCGAGGAATCAGTGGAAACATAATAATTTTAATTCTAGTCCTTATGGCTCAAAAGTTATTATCATAAACACGAGTGCAAAATCAGACAGTAGATGGCGCTAGAGGGATTGAGTCAAAAACTCCAAATTTGCTGTGGTTAATGTTTAGTCTGTCCTCTATCAGTGTGCCACATTTAATACATTTCCCACCAGCGGTTCTATGGGATAGACTCAAGAGCAGGAGAAGAAGAAGAAGAAGAAGAAGAAGAAGAAGAGGTAGAAGAAGAAGAAGAAGAAGAAGAAGAAGAAGAAGAGGTAGAAGAAGAAGAAGAAGAAGAAGAAGAAGAAGAAGAAGAAGAAGAAGAAGAGGTAGAAGAAGAAGAAGAGGAAGAAGAAGTAGAAGAAGAAGAAGAGGAAGAAGAAGAAGAAGAGGAAGAAGAAGAAGAAGAGGTAGAAGAAGAAGAAGAAGAAGAAGAAGAAGAGGTAGAAGAAGAAGAAGAAGAAGAAGAAGAAGAAGAAGAAGAAGAAGAAGAAGAGGTAGAAGAAGAAGAAGAAGAAGAAGAAGAAGAAGAAGAAGAAGAAGAAGAAGAAGAAGAAGAGGAAGAAGAAGAAGAAGAGGAAGAAGAAGAAGAAGAGGTAGAAGAAGAAGAAGAAGAAGAAGAAGAAGAGGTAGAAGAAGAAGAAGAAGAAGAAGAAGAAGAAGAAGAGGAAGAAGAAGAAGAAGAGGAAGAAGAAGAAGAAGAGGTAGAAGAAGAAGAAGAAGAAGAAGAAGAAGAGGTAGAAGAAGAAGAAGAAGAAGAAGAAGAAGAAGAAGAAGAGGTAGAAGAAGAAGAAGAAGAAGAAGAAGAAGAAGAAGAAGAAGAGGAAGAAGAAGTAGAAGAAGAAGAAGAGGAAGAAGAAGAAGAAGAGGAAGAAGAAGAAGAAGAGGTAGAAGAAGAAGAAGAAGAAGAAGAAGAAGAGGTAGAAGAAGAAGAAGAAGAAGAAGAAGAAGAAGAAGAAGAAGAAGAAGAGGTAGAAGAAGAAGAAGAAGAAGAAGAAGAAGAGGTAGAAGAAGAAGAAGAGGAAGAAGAAGTAGAAGAAGAAGAAGAGGTAGAAGAAGAAGAAGAGGAAGAAGAAGAAGAAGAAGAAGAAGAAGAAGAAGAAGAAGAAGTAGAAGAAGAAGAAGAAGTAGAAGAAGAAGAAGAAGAAGAAGAAGAAGAAGAAGAAGAGGTAGAAGAAGAAGAAGTAGAAGAGGTAGAAGAAGAAGAAGAAGAAGAAGAAGAGGTAGAAGAAGAAGAAGAAGAAGTAGAAGAAGAAGAAGAAGAAGAAGAAGAAGAAGAAGAAGAAGAAGAAGAAGAAGAAGAAGAGGTAGAAGAAGAAGAAGTAGAAGAGGTAGAAGAAGAAGAAGAAGAAGAAGAAGAGGTAGAAGAAGAAGAAGTAGAAGAGGTAGAAGAAGTAGAAGAAGAAGAAGAAGAGGAAGAAGTAGAAGAAGAGGTAGAAGAAGTAGAAGAAGAAGAAGAAGAAGAAGAAGAAGCAGAAGAAGAAGAAGAAGAAGAAGAAGAAGAAGAAGAAGAAGTAGAAGAAGAAGAAGAAGAAGTAGAAGAAGAAGAAGAGGTAGAAGAAGAAGAAGAAGAAGTAGAAGAAGAAGAAGAAGAAGACTGTCCTGTGTGTGATAAGGTCAGGTGGTTCCTCACCTCTGAGCGGTGAACTTTGAGCGTGACGTAGTTGCCTTGAGAAACCCATTTAGTGGATTCTGCGACCTTCAGTCCCGTTCCACTGAGATTTATACTGAACTGACCCTAGCCAATCAGAGAAGAGACAATTCAAGCAAACATTCGCAGACCATTTCACTTCCGTCACGTGATGTACACTACTGTTCAATTTAAAAACTAGTTAATTACCCCCCTAGCCTAAGCTGGTTGGCTGGTGTTAGCTGGTCTCTCAGACTGGTGTTAGACGGGGTTTGGACACTTTTTAAGCTGGTCAAGTTGGGAGACCGGCTTAAACCAGCTAAAACCAGCTTGGCCAGGCTGGAGACCAGCTAAAACTAGCAACTTTTTGATTAAAACAGCATAAAACCTGGTTTTGCCTATTGTCTTTCCGCAGGGTTATTAATGCTTTCCGAAGGTCAAGTGTCTAAAACCAGTTAAACCAGCTGGAAGAAGCTTCTTTAGGAGGGTTTATTCATCAAGGACACATTAAATTGATCAAAAATGGCATTAAAGACTTTTATAATGTTATAAGATTCCATTTCAAATAAATGCTGTTCTTTATAACTTTCTATTT
>NC_136900.1:25125883-25130883 GCF_949152265.1 Phoxinus phoxinus | reverse complement strand
CTGTACAGTAGATGCACATTACTCCTGTACAGTAGATGCACATTTACTCCTGTACAGTAGATGCACATTTACTCCCGTACAGTAGATGCACATTTACTCCCGTACAGTAGATGCACATTACTCCTGTACAGTAGATGCACATTTACTCCTGTACAGTAGATGCACATTTACTCCCGTACAGTAGATGCACATTTACTCCTGTACAGTAGATGCACATTTACTCCTGTACAGTAGATGAACATTTACTCCTGTACAGTAGATGCACATTTACTCCTGTACAGTAGATGCACATTTACTCCTGTACAGTAGATGAACATTTACTCCTGTACAGTAGATGCATATTTACTCCTGTACAGTAGATGCACATTTACTCCTGTACAGTAGATGCACATTTACTCCTGTACAGTAGATGCATATTTACTCCTGTACAGTAGATGCACATTTACTCCTGTACAGTAGATGCACATTTACTCCTGTACAGTAGATGCATATTTACTCCTGTACAGTAGATGCACATTTACTCCTGTACAGTAGATGCATATTTACTCCTGTACAGTAGATGCACATTTACTCCTGTACAGTAGATGCACATTTACTCCTGTACAGTAGATGCATATTTACTCCTGTACAGTAGATGCACATTTACTCCCGTACAGTAGATGCACATTTACTCCCGTACAGTAGATGCACATTTACTCCTGTACAGTAGATGAACATTTACTCCCGTACAGTAGATGAACATTTACTCCCGTACAGTAGATGCACATTTACTCCTGTACAGTAGATGCACATTTACTCCTGTACAGTAGATGAACATTTACTCCTGTACAGTAGATGCACATTTACTCCTGTACAGTAGATGCATATTTACTCCTGTACAGTAGATGCACATTTACTCCTGTACAGTAGAGGCACATTTACTCCTGTACAGTAGATGCATATTTACTCCTGTACAGTAGATGCACATTTACTCCTGTACAGTAGATGCACATTTACTCCTGTACAGTAGATGCATATTTACTCCAGTACAGTAGATGCACATTTACTCCTGTACAGTAGATGCACATTTACTCCTGTACAGTAGATGCATATTTACTCCAGTACAGTAGATGCACATTTACTCCTGTACAGTAGATGCACATTCACTCCTGTACAGTAGATGCACATTCACTCCTGTACAGTAGATGCACATTTACTCCTGTACAGTAGATGCACATTTACTCCCGTACAGTAGATGCACATTTACTCCTGTACAGTAGATGCACATTTACTCCCGTACAGTAGATGCACATTTACTCCTGTACAGTAGATGCACATTTACTCCCGTACAGTAGATGCACATTTACTCCCGTACAGTAGAATGCACATTTACTCCTGTACAGTAGATGCACATTTACTCCCGTACAGTAGATGCACATTTACTCCCGTACAGTAGATGCACGTTTACTCCTGTACAGTAGATGCACGTTTACTCCTGTACAGTAGATGCACGTTTACTCCTGTACAGTAGATGCACGTTTACTCCTGTACAGTAGATGCACATTTACTCCTGTACAGTAGATGCACATTTACTCCTGTACAGTAGATGCACATTTACTCCTGTACAGTAGATGCACGTTTACTCCTGTACAGTAGATGCACATTTACTCCTGTACAGTAGATGCACATTTACTCCTGTACAGTAGATGCACGTTTACTCCTGTACAGTAGATGCACATTTACTCCTGTACAGTAGATGCACATTCACTCCTGTACAGTAGATGCACATTTACTCCCGTACAGTAGAATGCACATTTACTCCTGTACAGTAGATGCACATTTACTCCCGTACAGTAGAATGCACATTTACTCCTGTACAGTAGATGCACGTTTACTCCTGTACAGTAGATGCACGTTTACTCCTGTACAGTAGATGCACGTTTACTCCTGTACAGTAGATGCACATTTACTCCTGTACAGTAGAGGCACATTTACTCCCGTACAGTAGATGCACATTTACTCCCGTACAGTAGATGCACGTTTACTCCTGTACAGTAGATGCACGTTTACTCCTGTACAGTAGATGCACGTTTACTCCTGTACAGTAGATGCACATTTACTCCTGTACAGTAGATGCACATTTACTCCTGTACAGTAGATGCACATTTACTCCTGTACAGTAGATGCACATTTACTCCTGTACAGTAGATGCACATTTACTCCTGTACAGTAGATGCACATTCACTCCTGTACAGTAGATGCACATTTACTCCCGTACAGTAGATGCACATTTACTCCTGTACAGTAGATGCACATTTACTCCCGTACAGTAGATGCACATTTACTCCTGTACAGTAGATGCACATTTACTCCCGTACAGTAGATGCACATTTACTCCTGTACAGTAGATGCACATTTACTCCTGTACAGTAGATGCACATTCACTCCTGTACAGTAGATGCACATTTACTCCCGTACAGTAGATGCACATTTACTCCTGTACAGTAGATGCACATTTACTCCTGTACAGTAGATGCACATTTACTCCCGTACAGTAGATGCACATTTACTCCTGTACAGTAGATGCACATTTACTCCTGTACAGTAGATGCACATTTACCCCTGTACAGTAGATGCACATTTACTCCTGTACAGTAGATGCACATTTACTCCTGTACAGTAGATGCACATTTACTCCTGTACAGTAGATGCACATTTACTCCTGTACAGTAGATGCACATTCACCCCTGTACAGTAGATGCACATTTACTCCTGTACAGTAGATGCACATTCACTCCTGTACAGTAGATGCACATTTACTCCTGTACAGTAGATGCACATTCACTCCTGTACAGTAGATGCACATTCACTCCTGTACAGTAGATGCACATTTACTCCCGTACAGTAGATGCACATTTACTCCTGTACAGTAGATGCACATTCACCCCTGTACAGTAGATGCACATTTACTCCTGTACAGTAGATGCACATTCACTCCTGTACAGTAGATGCACATTCACCCCTGTACAGTAGATGCACATTTACTCCTGTACAGTAGATGCACATTCACTCCTGTACAGTAGATGCACATTTACTCCCGTACAGTAGATGAACATTTACTCCTGTACAGTAGATGCACATTCACTCCTGTACAGTAGATGCACGTTTACTCCTGTACAGTAGATGAACATTTACTCCTGTACAGTAGATGCACATTCACTCCTGTACAGTAGATGCACGTTTACTCCTGTACAGTAGATGAACATTTACTCCTGTACAGTAGATGCACATTCACTCCTGTACAGTAGATGAACATTTACTCCTGTACAGTAGATGAACATTTACTCCTGTACAGTAGATGAACATTTACTCCTGTACAGTAGATGAACATTTACTCCTGTACAGTAGATGCACATTCACCCCTGTACAGTAGATGCACATTCACCCCTGTACAGTAGATGCATATTTAAACCGTTCAGCTGCTGTTATTCTGGATTAAAGAACAATAGGATACAGTAATCTAATCTAAAGTAATTTTTGCTTATTGGTATGATTGAATTACATCATTGAAGGTCAGCAGCAAAGACAGTGGTTAAAAAAGTGAGATTAAATACATGAAGTATATTTGTGTAAATTAATATAGTTAATTATATAAGTTTTGCGTAAAATACTGAGATTTCATTTTTCATTTTTTATTCATTTTGAGGAATATTGCATAAATGATACTGAGTAAATGCATGTTCACACACAACACCTCCTAACATGGGGACAGGAGAGCTGTCAGTCAATACATGTGAAAAAGTAACTTAGATATTTTGTTGTAAATTGAAAAAGTAATACGCTACTTTACTAGTTACTTGAAAAAAATGATCTGATTACGTAACTCAAGTGACTTGTAATGAGTTAACCCTCACCTGACTCCAGGGGCCGGCGCTCCAGGCTCCAGCTGATGGACAGGCCGGGAGTCGACAGGGTCTGCTGTCGGTCGGCCGGCGCTCGCTGCACTGAGAGAACGACTGCAGGTCAGAGGTCAGCCGGAGGTCAGAGGTCACGGCAGAGCAACGAACCGCCCGCCGCTGGAGTCCAGAGCCGCAGCTCACCGAACACTGAACACACATCGACCACACTCCTCATCAACCACAGCGCTATAATGCGTACACATGAAGGAATGTGTGACACTTTACAATAAGGGTCATTAGTTAACATTAACTAATGTAATAACTAATTATATGAACTATCAACGAGCCAGACATTTGTTACAGTATTTATTCATCTTTATTAATGTTAGTTCACAGTGCATTAACTAATGTTAACAAATACAACCTTTGATTTTAATAACATATGTTGAAATGAATATTAACTAAGATTAATGAATGCTGTAGAAGTATTGTTATTTCTTAGATCATGTTAACTAATGAACCTTATTGTAAAGTGTTACCATGAATTTTCATAATTATTTGTAATACTATTATTTTATTAAAAATTTAACTAATTAAATATTATTATTTAACTAACTTTCTTAACTAATTATTAACTAATTAATTAATTATTCATTTATTTATGTGAACTGCAGCAGCAAGTAAAAGGATTTCATTATTTTAATATTTATTTATTATTTAAATTGTATGTGACTTTGACGAAGCAAATGAAGGAATTCCATTACTTTAATATTTATTTATTTATTACTTGTTGCGCGTTTTAGTGAAATTGAGTTATTTTAACATGTATTTATTTTTTTTTTTTTATATGAATCGGAGCAGAAAGTGAAGGAATTTAATTAATTAATTAATTTTATTATTTATTTAAAACAATTAAGTGAAATTTGAGACAACAAGTGGAGCTATTTATTTATTGGAGGTGCATGTAAAGAAATTACATTATTTATTATTTTTGATAATAATATTATCACATTATATATTATGTTTTTTTTTAATTCTATTTATAAATGTTGTTATTTTTTAAGATTTATTTATTATTTGGATTTCTATATGAATTTGAGAAACAAGTGAAAACATTTAATT
>NC_136900.1:25113383-25118383 GCF_949152265.1 Phoxinus phoxinus | reverse complement strand
TATGGAACTTGTCGTCATGCCGATGGATCTAATAATGTTCATGGATGAGTGAATACACTGATGTGTTTATCATGACTGTGTGTGTGTGAAGCGGGCGCGAGTGCTAATGAGAGACAGATCTCAGCGCCACACGCGAGTCCCGCGGATATAAAGGAATGAGGACATTGATCTACCGGACTAACGTTACACACAAGTGCTGTATTAACACTCACAGGACAGTTGTGCGGTAACGCAGCGCTGTCTCACTCGCTCTACACTATCACACTAAACTGTTGAAAGTTATAATGTTATTCTGTGTATTTTGTCTGTATGAGACTAGCAGTAGCTAGATCAACATTAGCATAACATACTGATCATATTCTAACATTTCATCATGTTGAGCTATATAACATTGATTAGTTGTATGTACATTTGCTCACTTCTCTAATAAAGCTCATGTAAGAGCGTCTCTGTCGAGTGGAAGTTAGCCGCGGACACTAGCTCTCAGCGTCTCTGTCGAGTGGAAGTTAGTCGCGGACACTAGCTCTCAGCGTCTCTGTCGAGTGGAAGTTAGTCGCGGACACTAGCTCTCAGCGTCTCTGTCGAGTGGAAGTTAGTCGTGGACGCTAGCTCTCAGCGTCTCTGTCGAGTGGAAGTTAGTTGCGGACGCTAGCTCTCGGCGTCTCTGTCGAGTGGAAGTTAGCCGCGGACACTAGCTCTCAGCGTCTCTGTCGAGTGGAAGTTAGTTGCGGACGCTAGCTCTCAGCGTCTCTGTCGAGTGGAAGTTAGTTGCGGACGCTAGCTCTCAGCGTCTCTGTCAAGTGGAAGTTAGTTGCGGACGCTAGCTCTCGGCGTCTCTGTCGAGTGGAAGTTAGTTGCGGACGCTAGCTCTCGGCGTCTCTGTCGAGTGGAAGTTAGCCGCGGACACTAGCTCTCAGCGTCTCTGTCGAGTGGAAGTTAGTTGCGGACGCTAGCTCTCGGCGTCTCTGTCGAGTGGAAGTTAGCCGCGGACACTAGCTCTCAGCGTCTCTGTCGAGTGGAAGTTAGTTGCGGACGCTAGCTCTCGGCTTCTCTGGCGAGTGGAAGTTAGTCGCGGACGCTAGCTCTCGCCGTCTCTGTCGAGTGGAAGTTAGTCGCGGACGCTAGCTCTCGGCGTCTCTGTCAAGTGGAAGTTAGTTGCGGACGCTAGCTCTCGGCGTCTCTGTCGAGTGGAAGTTAGCCGCGGACGCTAGCTCTCGGCGTCTCTGTCGAGTGGAAGTTGGTCGTGGACGCTAGCTCTCGGCGTCTCTGTCGAGTGGAAGTTAGTCACGGACGCTAGCTCTCGGCGTCTCTGTCGAGTGGAAGTTAGCCGCGGACGCTAGCTCTCGGCGTCTCTGTCGAGTGGAAGTTGGTCGTGGACGCTAGCTCTCGGCGTCTCTGTCGAGTGGAAGTTAGTTGCGGACGCTAGCTCTCAGCGTCTCTGTCGAGTGGAAGTTAGTTGCGGACGCTAGCTCTCGGCGTCTCTGTCGAGTGGAAGTTAGTCGCGGACGCTAGCTCTCGGCGTCTCTGTCGAGTGGAAGTTAGTCGTGGACGCTAGCTCTCGGCGTCTCTGTCGAGTGGAAGTTAGTCGCGGACGCTAGCTCTCGGTGTCTCTGTCGAGTGGAAGTTAGCCGCGGACGCTAGCTCTCGGTGTCTCTGTCGAGTGGAAGTTAGTCGCGGACGCTAGCTCTCGGTGTCTCTGTCGAGTGGAAGTTAGCCGCGGACGCTAGCTCTCGGTGTCTCTGTCGAGTGGAAGTTAGTCACGGACGCTAGCTCTCGGTGTCTCTGTCGAGTGGAAGTTAGCCGCGGACGCTAGCTCTCGGTGTCTCTGTCGAGTGGAAGTTAGCCGCGGACGCTAGCTCTCGGTGTCTCTGTCGAGTGGAAGTTAGTCACGGACGCTAGCTCTCGGCGTCTCTGTCGAGTGGAAATTAGTCGCGGACGCTAGCTCTCGGCGTCTCTGTCGAGTAGAAGTTAGTCGCGGACGCTAGCTCTCGGCGTCTCGAAAACGCCACGCTGATATTGATCCTCGTGTTATTTCTCCTTTATTCCCAAAGTCTGCTTGCCATGGTCCATAATGTTTGAACGAAACAACAACAGTGTGAGCGCGCCGCTAGACGTTACGCTGTTGTCCACGTCTGTCGCCATGGTTACTACGGCAGTACGAGCGATAGCCAGCGATAACGCGGATATTACGTCATTGACAGGCGACAGTGAACGGGGACGAGCCATTTTTTTAAATCTTGGGATATTGTACGTACACAACTGCAGGAAATATATCACACTGTGCAAGTGATTTTTGGATATTTTATTACACAATTGTTACATATTGCAGCTTTAAGCATGTGACGTGTGAATAACTGAGTCTCAGTGTGTTTCCAGGACTGGTTTAGATCTGGAGAGCTGACGTCACGGTGAGTTCAACTAGAAAGTTCACAGAGTGTCAAGAGCTCACTATGATTAATAATACGTTTTATTTATATAGCGCCTTTCCAGGGCTCAAGGACGCTTTACAATAATCAAACAACAATATAGGCAATTGACATTAAGACAGCATACAAGACAACAGTATGTAGATGTGAGTGAAGTACAATAAATGCGAATTAGGTACGGGGGGTGAGGAGCAAAATACAAAACAGCAAAATACAAACAGATAGCTTGAACAGATAGTGTAATAAACAAAAACAAAAAAACAATCAAGAATTATGGCATTCAGTAAAAAGGTATGTTTTGAGCATGGATTTGAAATCAGAGATAGAGTTAACAGAACAGAGTGATCGGGGGAGAGAGTTCCACATTTTGGGTGCAACAACACTGAATGATCTGCCCCCCATAGAAGCGAGGCGATGCCGAGGGACAACGAGAAGGCTAGAGTCAGAGGATCGTAAGGTGCGAGTCGGGGTGTAGGGGAGGAGCAGGTTACAGAGATATGGGGGAGCCAGGCCGTGAAGAGATTTAAAAGTGAGAAGGAGAATTTTGAATTTGATACGGTAAGCCACAGGAAGCCAGTGAAGATCATGCAGAATTGGGGAGATATGTGCAGAACGCTTGGTGTGGGTGAGTAGTCTAGCAGCAGAGTTTTGAATGTATTGTAATTTGGAAATGGAGATAGCAGATAGGCCAATAAAAAGTGCATTACAGTAATCGAGACGTGATGTGACAAATGCATGGATGACAGTTTCAGCGTCTGAGATACTGATGAAGGGACGGAGCTGGGCGATGCGACGTAGATGAAAGAATGCCGATTTAGTGATAGAATTAATGTGAGAGTGGAAAGATAGAGAGGAGTCAAAGATTACACCAAGATTTTTAACAGTACTGGATGGTTTGATATGAGAGCCAGCGATCTCACAGGTGAAGTTGGTAGGAATTTTATTAGTGAGTGACGGAGGTCCGGTAAAAATAATCTCAGTTATAAATCTCAGTTATGATTATAAATGGATATTAAAGAGCATTTTTAAGCACACTTCTCACAGATGAAACAGCATCTCGCTGCACAGCACATGAAGATCAGGCGTCTGCATATGAAAACCACATGAGAGGATCAGACGCTTCAAAGATCTCGGCGAACGTGAAGCCGTCATTCACCAAACCCTGGCAGCACCTCAAACATCAGCAGAACACACACACACGCACGCACGCACGCACACACACACACACACACACACACACACACACACACACACACACACACACACACACACACACACACACACACACGCACACGCACGCACACACACACACACACACTTACACCCAAATGAAACTGTACTTGAATGACTTTAGCATGCTAACTCATTTCTCCATCAGCAGGGCTTCGTGGGTGTGTGTGTGTAAGTGTGTGTGTGTGTGTGTGTGTGTGTAAGTGTGTGTGTGTGTGTGTGTTTACTCCTTCAGACATGAAGTGCTGCGTTTGCTTAGCCATATTTGGCCCTGGAGTGGATCTGTGTATCTTGAGCTCATCACATATTTAGAGTACCGGAATAGTTTATTCTTCAAGGACACTTCTAGATGAGTCCCGAGTGAATCTTCCTCATATTCTGCAGCCATTATATGAAACACAATATATCCAGACACGTCAGTCCAGTGAGTCCAGTGTTTTATACAGCTTGCCAAGTTTATATTACCATGTTAAAATTATCAACTGATTCCTAAACAAAAAGCCAACAATAATTATGTTAACAATAAATTATTAACAATAAAGATGAATCACTGACTCAGATGAATCACTGACTCAGATGAATCATGACTCAGATGAATCATGACTCAGATGTATCATGACTCAGACGAATCACTGGTTCAGATGAATCATGACTCAGATGTATCATGACTCAGACGAATCACTGGTTCAGATGAATCATGACTCAGATGAATCACTGACTCAGATGAATCAATGACTCAGACGAATCACTGGCTCAGATGAATCATGACTCAGATGAATCATGACTCAGATGAATCAATGACTCAGACGAATCACTGGCTCAGATGAATCATGACTCAGATGAATCATGACTCAGATGAATCAATGACTCAGACGAATCACTGGCTCAGATGAATCATGACTCAGATGTATCATGACTCAGATGAATCACTGACTCAGACGAATCATGACTCAGATGAGTGTGAACGATTGATCCGGACGAGAGCAGGACTGGGGCCTCATTTATAACCGTTGCGTACGCACAAAACGGGCCCACAAAACGGGAAAATGTGCGCACACCAGCACGCAAACTCTGACCCATGCGTACGAGCGTTTTGGAGACGGAGCAGTTTGGCGACGCCGATGGTGAGCCGGAGTTAAATGTCTTTTTGGTCACTTTTAGACAGAAAATCGAAATAAAATTATACATATACAGAAAGATAATACCAATATAATTTCACTCACCAAGCCTATCACTCGAAGCAAATATCCACACTTAAATGTCCGCGCCAGCGAGCGCGTTGGGCCGTTAGTGAAACTGACGCATATCTAACGGCAGATGAAGTAAAACTGTAAATCTTCATTA
>NC_136900.1:25103383-25105883 GCF_949152265.1 Phoxinus phoxinus | reverse complement strand
AGACAAAACAATGAAGTAGACAGTAATTAGTGATTGAATCCTCATTAGCACCAAATCTCAGTGTAATAAACGAGTCCGAACAGCCGAGCGTAACTTCACAGAACGAGGCGGATTTGATTTTATAATATTTCTATGGAGACCCACACGTGACATGCGTGAACATGTTCTTTTTAATGTATCATGGCCACAAATTAACAACACGAGAGAACGGATTATTAAAGTGTGCTGATATATTAGTACATCAACGGTTTAAGTAAATGTATATAATATTGTGTTCACTTGTTTTAATTAAACCAAACGAGGGAACGTATAGTACATGTACGATTTACTTAAAGGGGGGGTAAAATGCCATTTTCACAAGATGTAAAATAAGTCTCTAATGTCCCCAGAGTGTGTGTGTGAAATGTTAAAGCATGTTAAAGTGTCACTTTTTGAAGATTTGCAAAAACGCACCGTTTTGTGCCTGGCCCTTTAAATGCAAATGAGCCGCTGCAGAGGGCGGAGCTTCAAGAGCTTGTGTGTGTGTGTGTGTGCAGCTGCGATTACCTCACACACACACACACACACACACACACACACACACACACACACACACACACACACACACACACACACACACACACACACACACACACACACACACACACACACACACACACACACACACACACTAAAATGACAGAAACTGTTCTGCTTTAAAACAAGGGAATTAGTCAATATTTGTGTCCGCATGTCATGTGCAGGGCTCCGTACAGTTCTGCTTAGTTTTATTAATATTTTTTGCAAGTGCATTCGAGACGAAGACTGAGCGATGAGGTATTTATTTCATTTGTCAAGTTTTCCTTGAGTGCTTCAGTCCACGTCGTATTCGCAACATCTGTCGAATCGCTATCTAAACGTTGATATGTTTATATCCACTGCACAACTATCAAAAAAAAAAAAAAAAAAAGACTGCAGGTTGTGTTTAATATTTTAAAAACTAATTTCACATCACAAATTTAAAAAACAAAAAAACTCTGACACAAATTATTTTCCTCTGTACAAGTCGACGTCAAACCACGAGCACCAGTTTAAAATTATTAAATAATATATAGATATATAGATATAACCGGACTTAAAAATACTCATTCTGTACAAAGATACAAATATAATATACAATAAATGGCTGCTGGGTAATTGTCATAATAATAATTAAAATATTAAACTCTTATACACAAATATACACTTGTGTTTTTATATTAAAGAACCGAAGACTCAAACTCCGTTTTTCGTACGAATAAAATCGCACAAATGATTCGTGTTTATCAGACAATACAATGTTTTTCAGCACAAATATGTAAAGTTTCTTAAATTAAGATATTAAGAATGTTTCAATATTTGTACTGGAAACCAAGACATGATTTTTTTTGCGGTGTAATCTATAAAATGCTGGAACTGTGTGTTGTTTAAAGACTTCCTGTGATGTCTCCCTGTGTGGCCTAAAGATTCATTCTGACTTTCATCATAAACAGTGTAAACGGCTGAGCTCGTCCTGAACGACGCTCCAACACAACTCTTAAAGCGCTGACTAACTGAGCGTTCACACGCCGGTGGCGAGAGCGCCAGAGTGGCCGGAAGCCATTCATTTTCAGTGAGAGCCGGCGGCGGCGCGTCTTGGACGGCGAGAAGAGTTGAAATCAAGTCAACTTTATGCTAATGGGCTATGACGCGGTTCGAAGGCAACCAATCAGAATGTAGAAGTCCTCCGCCTGAGAGGATACCAGTGAACACAATCCTGTAAACTTTGGTTCCGACCACATCAGTTCCTAAGCAAAATGGAGGAAAAGTGAATTATTTCTGTTGCGGGTTTCCCATTATTGTACGACGTGTCCCTGTTTACATACGGGAACATTACTAAAAAGAACGACGACGTCTGAAATTGTTACTTTCACATTTAAAAGATTTCATTAGGTTAACTTATACCCTACGTGTGGCCAGTCTGCACAAAATAGGATACTGATTTATGTTCAGTTCTTATTTTGCTTTGCGGCTCCTTTAAATTATGGCCCTTTTTACACAAGAACGCTCGCGGGCGAAAACGTACAAATATTTTATGGGATGTGCCTTTCGTTTACACGGCGACGGCGTTTTTGGGGCTTAAAAACGCACAAAAGTGAAACCCCCCTGCAGAGTGGAGATCTTAAAAACGCTCCACCGCCGCGTTCCCGTCTAAAGGGTAAAAACGGTAAAAACGCGAAAGTCTGCTAGACAGTGAAGGCGTCGCGTACGCGTTTACGTCACAGGCGTGCGCCAGTACAGGAAAATAACACAACATTATCAAACTAAAATATAGCATTAATTTCATTGACAAAAAAATTAATAATTCTGAGTGACAGGCGAAGAGCAGCGAGGGTTAAAGCAGCGGCTTTACCGTATTAAACATGACAAACTGTGTCAGCGTCTCTTTCACTCTCAGTGCTCCACATCGCCACCTAGCCGTCTGGAGTGCACACTACATCCA
>NC_136900.1:25085883-25095883 GCF_949152265.1 Phoxinus phoxinus | reverse complement strand
TGCATCTATCCATCATAAAAGTGCATCTATCCATCATAAAAGTGCATCTGTCCATCATAAAAGTGCATCTGTCCATCATAAAAGTGCATCTATCCATCATAAAAGTGCATCTATCCATCATAAAAGTGCATCTATCCATCATAAAAGTGCATCTGTCCATCATAAAAGTGCATCTATCCATCATAAAAGTGCATCTGTCCATCATAACTGCATCTGTCCATCATAAAAGTGCATCTATCCATCATAAAAGTGCATCTGTCCATCATAAAAGTGCATCTATCCATCATAAAAGTGCATCTATCCATCATAAAAGTGCATCTGTCCATCATAACTGCATCTCTCCATCATAAAAGTGCATCTGTCCATCATAAAAGTGCATCTATCCATCATAAAAGTGCATCTGTCCATCATAAAAGTGCATCTCTCCATCATAAAAGTGGATCTGTCCATCATAAAAGTGCATCTCTCCATCATAAAAGTGGATCTGTCCATCATAAAAGTGCATCAATCCATAGATAGAGGCACTTTTATGGACTTCAAAACAGAAACTGCCATTATAAAGCGTGGAAAAGCCAGAATATTTTTAATATAACTGATTGTATTCGTCTGAAAGTAGAATGTCATATATGAGGGCGAGTAAATCATGGGCTAATTTTCATTCTGAAGTGAACTACTGATCAAACACACGAGGCAGTGCGAGCTGGTGTGTTTCTCACCGGACTCCAGCCTCCGGTCTGCCAGGACGCACATTCGGGACGCTCACAGACGCCCAGCGCCGAGGGTTTGGTGTTCGGGTCACAGCGCTGCTCACTCAGCTGCTCGTCTCCCAGAATGCACTGCACCTGCCGGTGTCGCACGCCCTTCCCACACGTCGCCAGACACTGAAACACAGACACAGAGTCACTGTTCTGCAAGTACTGTTTGATGCCGCCTGTAAAAGTGTGGTTCAGGGATTCAGGGTCCAGTACCTCGCTCCACGGGCTGGCGCTCCAGTCGGGACAGGGCACGTCACTGCAGGGCTCGCTCAGGACTCTCTGATCGCCACACTCGCGCTCCGCCAGCCTGCGGCCCAGATTGTTCATACAGAACGCCTGTCTCGTCCGAACGCCGCGTCCACAGCTCCTCGAGCACTGGACACAACACATTACAGAGACCCCGGAGGAACATGTTCAGATACACAAACTGATCCTCTGCAATGTGCCAACATTCATGATCACTAGGAAACACACTAAAGATTCATGTAAACATTACGTGCAAATAACTAAAAGTAAATATAAATATAAAAAAAAACTTAACTGGTTTTTCAAAGTGTCGATTGAATTGAATGGAAACCATTGGAGGGACGCCAACACAAAAGACGTAACAAAATGTGTACAGCCTTTACAAATCACATCTATGTGTCGAAACTTTGCATGCACATTCATGACTATAAAAGAGGAATAGCCACCAAATTTCAAGAAGAAATAAATAGTTCAACAGTGTTTCAAGCCGTTTGAAAATCGAATGGGGACAAATTGACCCGAAACACAATATGTGGATTTAGGGCTATTTTTAGATTATTATTGTTATTAAAGTGCCCTTTTATGCTATTTTTGTTTTGTTTTGGTTATGACCTTTCATGTAGTGTGTAATACTTGGGGTTTGTGGATGTAAAAGGTCATCAAAGTTGATGAAAGAAAGAAGTGATTCTGAACTGAGACGAGTCGTCAGTAATTCAGTCTCACTTCCTGCTGTAGGTTTGTAACTCATTTGCATAATGCCAGCTTCTGGTCTTGATTGGCTGAACAGCGTCTCTTAGCCCCGCCCTCAAACACTGTAGTGTATCTGAGACTGGAAGAGTTCGGTTCGTGTTGTTCGCGTCGAGAAGAGATTGAGATTGATACGGTAAAACACACGCCATCATTACTGTTCGTATCACTGTGATCAAGAGCTGAGATTCAGATATGCTAATGAGCAGGGTCCGAAATTAACTTTTTGGCTCACCTGCCACGGGGACTGGTAGATGAAAAAATCCACCAGCCAAGCATATTTTTTACCGGCCAAAATAATAAACAGCCTTTTTGTGTCACATATACATTAATTTCAGGACATTTAATTGAGATAATAAGGTATTATGTTGAATACAAACAAAAAATTGTCCAGAGCAATATTTGAAATGTAGGCTATAATAATTTTTAAATTTTTAAATTTTTAATTTTACACACACACACACACTTAATCTCTCTCTCTCTCTCTCTCTCTCTCTCTCTCTCTCTCTCTCTCTCTCTCTCTCGTTTTTACGTTGAAAGGAATGCTACTGTTCATTTAGCTGTTCATAATCTGTCCATTACTGTTCACACACATTTCTGTCATTTTCTATCTGAAGCTATTGCCTGCAACATTGAAAACTCCGGTCTCTTGTGTTTAGCGCGAAAGCTCACGGACAGTCGTGCCGTGTACCAGCTGCTTTGAAGCGAATATCAGTTTAACTGACTCGTAACGTGTGCAATATCTCACGACCTCCCGAGTGTCCGAACATTTTATTTGATTGTTTATTCGCTAAACGGAAAATCTACCAGCATTTGGCGCTTGGCGGGTGTTCATTTCGGATGCTGAAGACAGCGCTTAGGAGACGGTGAAGCCTTTCGCCTGTCTCCACTAAGAGAGAGAAAGAGAGAGAGAGCGCGCGCGACCGGGGCTCTCTCTCTCTCTGCTCGTTCTTCAGTTAAACATGCGCCCTGTCACACGCGCAGCAGTTCGTCTACATTCGGCTACTCACCGATCAGATAAGACTATGGCGGGACAAACATTTTATTAAAAACATTTTATTACATTACTATTTTGGTATGAACATTCACCCGCCAGTGTGGCGGATAGCCTTTTGAGATTTACTCGCCAAATGGAAAATCTACCCGCATTTGGCGCTTGGCGGGTGTTAATTTCGGACCCTGCTAATGAGCGTTTGGTTTCTGACCAATCACAGCAGACTGGGCCATCTGACCATCTAAGGCGGGGCTTAGAGAGTTTCAGACACTGAGAGAAAAGAGCTGATGCTGAAAATTTGACCTTGAACGCATTTTAGTAGGAGAAGCAAAAACAAAATGAGCAACCTTTGAAACACACTTTAATAAGTCTGCAGTGTGTGTCACCTGAGACCAGGCGCTGTATTGCCAGCTCTTGAGCAGGCAGTCACCGTGACAGGCCTCTCGAGTCTGTGGTTTGGGCAGGTCTGCGCAGGCTCGGCTCTCCACACGCTCGCTCTCGCTCTCGCTCTGACTGTAGCGCATACACACCACGTCTAGCGTACGGGAACCCGGACCACACTTACTGGAGCAGTCGCTGCGGCCCGCCACGTGCCACCTGAGGAGCACAGAGAGAACTGCTCAACGCCGCCCAGTACACGTCAGCGCTCGCTTCCTCTGCGTTTCTGTTGCGTTCAGCTTTAGAAACCAGAGAAACCCCAAAGGGTTCGCTGTTGTGTGGACGTACCTGAGTTCACAGTCGCTGTTGCAGTTCTCCGTCGCTCCTCGGGGTCGAGGAAGATACTCACACCTCTGATCCGAAACCAGCAGGTGATCGCTCTTACGAACACACACCGCCTTCCGTCGCCGCTCACCTGTGGAGGAACACACACACGTGAAGCGTCAGGGACTTCCCTTTAGACTACAGAGAAAGACATGAGGAACACTAGAGAGTGATTAGAAGCTGTTTAAGGCGAGACACGCCAGGCAAAAACATCGGGGTTTTTCACTGGTCAATTTTGAGATTTTGGGCTATTTGTCTTTAATAACATGTCTTCTTTCTTGACTTGTGGTGAAAAAAAAGTCCAAAATTCGCATTTAGGTCTATATTTTACTACACTCTGTCTGTTTGCGTCTGTAGATTTCTCCGAAATTCAACAAAAGTTGGCGTTCTTAATCATCATGATCCGCGATCTCTCTCTGCTTCTGATTCACACACACCGCTGTAAAGCTCTCTCTCTCCTGTACAACGCTGTCGGATCCAAATATGGTCATTTCCTTTTAATCAGCAACCAATCGTGAAAGTACAATGGACATTTAACTCTAAAAGCGAAATCTCATTGGCTGATGTCAATGTCTGACAGCGTGATTGGTTCAGAAGCATCACGTGACGCGCTCTGACACTCAGATGTGTGTGTTTGACTGTTTTTCTGCTCAGTTAAAGGCCATAAATGCTGTTTATAAGTTTTGATGTGATTTAGGTGGTTTGTATTGTTGTTGCTAATGATTTGATGAGATATTGTGTCAGTAAATAGTTGTTTCCACTAAAAAAGTATGATTTTTTACATTATAAATCTTTAAATGCCTTTTTCTCAAAATTAGTTTTTTGTCATTCTCCAGTAGAAACATCTCAGCCGATGTACACCAAACTCTCCAGTTATACACTTAGCAGTATTCTGAAGATATGTTCAGAGGGATTCGTTAATAAATCATTCCTGGCCTGATTTATGTGACATTTTAATCAAAAAAATATGGCGAAAATCAATTTTTTAAGGCTATGGACAGTATATTTAGATTTCCTAGGTCATGAAAGCATATATCCTGAAATCACTCTGAACATCTTTCTTCATCTTGTGTGTAATCAAAATGAAAAAATTATTTTGCACCCGGCTTTATCATATGTTCAGATCTATCTCCTGAAAATATATGCAAAATTGCGCATATTTAATGAGATAATGCCTAATTTGCATAATTCAACATACAAATTTCAAAAACTTGTAATACATTTTTTTAGGACCTTGTGTAAGTAATCAACTGAGGAAGTTTCATGGTGATATCTATTACTTTAAAATGTTACCCTATTCACCTGTAGTGTCTCGCTGTAAGGACAGAAAACCAAGGCTATAGACCCAGAAAGAAAGCAGAACCTTGACACATGCGACTGCACTCCTGCCACGGGCCCGCCGGATCCCAGCCGAACTGCTCCCGCTGCTCCTCGATGGGAACACTGAAGGAATATCTGACGTCAGGATTATACAGGTTTCCCACGCACAGAACCTGGACGACAGGAAGACCACAAGCCTGTAAAGCTAACTTAAAATCATAATGAAAAAACGATAATAGTATATAACACTGATGAAGTATTTGACCTATTAGTTACATTTGTACAAAAATCATGAATACTGAAAAGATTAGATGGGTTCACTCCTCCCGAAATTAGGTTGTGAACTTCACTTAAAAATAAATACGACCTGACGTTGTGTCAATCACGTTTGCACACTGCCTCCGAAACTTTCGTCCGTCATCAATAGTTTTGGATCAGGTTCGATTGTCCGAAGCATTTTTATGGTTGTTTTGACAATTCAAATGACCAACACGAAAAAACGCATACGAAAATGTCGGACTCAGTGTGCAAGGACCTTATGTCTCGATGCCGAATTGTGTCACACTTTCACAAAGGTTGTGTTTGGTGTTGTTCGGCTTGCCTGCAGCACGAGCTCCTCCTCGATCCGTTGTGTGCAGTTGATCCGCTCCACTGTAGTGTTGGATCCGCTGTACTCAATCTCTGCTCCCTTAAAGGTGATTTCCCTTTTAAACATGGACACCACAAAGTTCCCGTTCAGGAGAAAGTTGGACTGACTGTCAGACAGAGCTGCAGATCAGAGGACAAGAAGGATCAGAACTAGTCATGTTTCCCGAAACCAGCGTTCCAACGAACATTCGCAGAGCTGTGTGTGTGAGCGACAGATCTCCTGTGGTTAGAAGAGTTTCTTGTTTGCATGACATGTGGACTCAATAAATCCTGATCTTGAGCTAAATAATCAAGCTGGCATTCAGTGCAATCTGTCTTTTATTTAGAATACATACAAATGTCATTTACGTCTTTTAGTTTGTCTAGAGAAGTAAAGTGTAGTGTCTGAGTGCGCGTGTGTGAACCAGTGTTGGGGGAAGTTACTTTTAAAAGTAATGCATTACAATATTGCGTTACTCCCTTAAAAAGTAAGTAATTGCATTACTTAGTGACTTTTTTAGAAAAGTAATGCGTTAATTTACTATTGCGTTACTTTTTTTCCCGGCTGAGCTTGTTTTTTTTATAACACAAAAGTTATATTTTTGGGCAAATGTAAAGACCCGTTCACACCAAAAGTGAAATAATAATCCTCCGGCTGAAGGACGTGTGTACAGTAGAGGAAAGCACACCAGCAAACCTTTCTATCTATCTTTCTATCTATCTACAGTCATTTCTGCTTATTAAACTGAATCATCGAAGGTCAGAAGCAAGTACATTGGTCAATAAAGTGAGATTAAATGCATAAAAATTTATGTTTTATTTAACATATTTAGTTATTTGGAGGTTTGCATAGTATTCTGATTCTGCATTTCACTGATTTTATTCATTTTGAGGAATATTGAATATTTTTTTGTGCAAGTGAGATGAGTAAATGCTCACATTTAGTCTAGAACTACAATAAACATCATGTACACACACACACACACACACACACACAAACGTCTCAACATGAGGACAGGAGAGCTGTCAGTCAATAAATGGGAAAACAAAGTAACTTGCGTCACTTATTTGAAAAAGTAACTCAGATATTTTGTTGTAAATTTTAAAAGTAATGCGTTACTTTACTAGCTACATGAAAAAGTAATCTGATTACATAACTCAAGTTACTTGTAATGCATTTCCCCAATCACTGGTGTGAACGAGCTCGAGTGTGTAAGAACGAGTCTATGAGTGAATCTGGAAATAAAGCAAAATAACTGAGGAAATGTGTCATTATTCCTCAGATGCATGTCTGTCATTTATAGCAAAACATCTAGCGTTAATTCGATCTCGAACAGATTCATTAACAGTATTATTACTCCTCCATCTGCGTAACATCATTAACCGACGCGGTTGAACGACCACTTTATGCCGATCTGGTTTCGGGAAACAGTCGTGACTATAGATGATCTCTTCAGCGATGTGTCGAACTATAGCAGTGAAGCACGAGTGACGGCGCTGTACGGGACACACACTCCTGGTGTCATTGGTTTTCTGAATGTGTTTGGGTGTGCGTTCTTCATTGAAGTACCATGAAAATATCATAGCATGTGAATATGGAAATCATTCAGAATCATATTATCATCTGATAGCATCACTAACACTGGTGTCATCTGGTCAGGTGATGCATGAACTGGACTCACCGAGGTAGTTATCATCGTCTGCTGACCCCGAGTAGCTGACCTGCTTTATATCGACATTGGTCGCACCAGCAGGAATCCGAACCACAACGTTATAACCTAACACCAGAGAGATGAGAACGAGATGAGAAACACCAGAGCTGCACAATTTTTTAAGTCAAATTCACAGCTTTTTAAGACCTGAGGAAATCAAAATTAATACCGTATATTAGGGGTGCGCAATATTGACAAAAAATGTTTCGATATTTTCAAAGTTTTGTTGATAATAATTAGATGATATTTTACTGATTGTGATTTTGTACTGGTACCATGGCTGGTTTAGGCCAGTTGTTGACAGCAGACTCGCAAAGATATTCATATTTAACATATTCTATGCAGTGGTCAGTTTACAGTAGTGACTGAAATTAAAGGATAATTCCGGTATTTAACACCTTGAGTCTATATTGTAGTTTGTTTTGGATGAACAAGAGTGGTGGACAACATTTTTTTGACAATGGTTCCTCTCTCGAGTTTTTGACTATAATAGAATTGGCCATGGACCCATTTAACATTGGAGTCAATGGGCATGTCCGAAAATGTCATTAAAACAGCCAATAATGTTCGTTTACAAAACTGTTAAACTCACCGAGTGGTTAGTGGTGTTCGTTGATGATTATAAACAATATATCGTCGCAATATATGATTCCAATCCGTTTATTTTGCTATAGTGGAACTATTTTTTCAGACACTTCACAACCGTGTAACTTCCGCTCAATATTTGAATCTGAAGCGTTAGCACACTCCCGACCACTTGATGGCGATAACCGATGTTTATGTCTCGCGGGACACTCACGGTCACAGTCGAGTTCAACTTCATATTACAAGTAACAATTAATGAAGGTTTAGTTTGTTTATTTGGCTTACTCTCCCGGAGCACAGTTGCTCTGCTCGCTAGCCTTATGAGAAACGGAAGCGAGCAAAAAGACTACATCGACCAAATGTAAACAGCCCCCTTTCCGTTTCCGGTAGCGCATTTATATTAACCAGCACTCAGTCCTTCAACAGAATTCAATGGGATTTTACAAAATGACGAATAAAACACGACAGAAACTGTATTTCGCAACACTTTTTGTTTCTGGAACATCAACTAACACCACTAATCACTCGGTGAGTTTAACAGTTTTGTAAACGAACATTATTGGCTGTTTTAATGACATTTTCGGACATGCCCATTGACTCCAATGTTAAATGGGTCCATGGCCAATTCTATTATAGTCAAAAACTCGAGAGAGGAACCATTGTCAAAAAAATGTTGTCCACCACTCTTGTTCATCCAAAACAAACTACAATATAGACTCAAGGTGTTAAATACCGGAATTATCCTTTAACAATTTTATTAAGGGGCAATATTTACCACCTTAAATTGATTTCCAGGGGCATTTTCACCTATATATGGAAATTATGTCTAAACGTATTTAGAGGTATTCATCACCTTTTATGTCAAATTCTAACATTCAAATTAAATTATATTAGAATAAGACAGTGCCCCTGTCAAATTAAATCATTAAATTAAAATTAAGAAGCGGCATCAAAACTGGCATTAGCCTACTATATTTACACTTAATTTACAATTGCATAAATAAAACTATTTAATATTTAAATATGAAATTATTTATAATTTTAACATTTTAATTAAAAGATTTAAATATGAAACTAAAACCACCAGTAGGTGGCGGCACGTCACTGTCTTAATAAGCGAGTTGTTGGAGTCACTTATTCAACAGATTTGTTCAAACGGCCGATTCATTCAGAAAAACAAGTGATTGTTCATTGAATCGTTAAAATGATTCGTTCAAAACGCGGATTTCAGTAAAAAAATAAAAAATTATCGCTGTCTGTTGGACTACGGCTTCATTATGAAATTCTCGTCGGCGATATTAAGTGAAAATTTACAATATTGTGTCCAAAAAGTAACTCACAATGTTAACTTTATTGTTAATTTAACTGTTGTATAAAATAAATAGCGCATTTGCAATTGTGCACAGGAAAACGGCACTCTTGCTTGTGATATTCTAATATAACAACATAATATGATATAAATATAAGACAAAAACTCATTTGGGGACATATACTATAACTGCACTGACACATCACGCAGTGAAAGCAAGAGAGACAAACGTGACGTCGGCTCGCACTCGCAGTGCCTCGTACAGTTAAACAATGATTACAATATCATCGTAGTTCATAGACAATATCGCACACTCCTAAGCACATAACGAATGACCTTACTATTGAACTGACATTTACTCGTTCTCTTATCCTCTCCTCTCGCGTGCAGGAGACAGACGCAGGCTAATACGCTGCCGTAAGTGACGCGAATTGTCACGTGAGCAAGCAAATCCACAAAGATAGAATAATACTAATAATACGTACGCTAATTAGATAGCTTTAATTTGGAAAGCATTTAGATACGTCTAAGTCAAAGTGTCATCTAAAATTTAAGACCTTTCATAAGTAAAAATAAGACTCTTTATGGCCTTAAATTTAAAACAATCTATTTAAGACTTTCTAAGGATCCGCGGGAACCCTGCAGAGAGAGAGGTGAGAACGACATGACAAACACCAGACTGGTAACTCTCACCATACTGTGCGTTGTTGAAGGTTCCAGCGATAGTCTTACACGAGGAGTTGTCTCCTCCGCAGACACCACACTTATCATTCCTTGCCTTTGAGTTCAAAATGTGGTCACAGCCTGCTTGCTAAGATACACACACACACACACACACACACACACACACACACACACACACACACACACACACACACACACACACACACACTATATAAATATCCTGGTATATTAATAAAGTAATCACGAAGCACCATGACAT
>NC_136900.1:25035883-25078383 GCF_949152265.1 Phoxinus phoxinus | reverse complement strand
ATTTGAAGTGTATCACCCCCTTGAATACACACACCTGAAGGATAAACAGGATATTTGCATAATACCGTTCTAAGGATAATTCCTATGCCAAAAACATGGATTCATAAGCGTCAAATATAAGACATTAGAAGTAGAAAACAGCACATGATGTTCGTTCCTTCACTGTTGATAATGACATGTGAACAGAACAGCTGATCTACTGAAGCAAATCCCTTTAGATCTTAATGACAGACTACAACAAACCCACAGAACAGGAGGTGCACACACACACACACACACACACACACACACAGTCACCGACCGAAAAAACACACTTTTATCCTCAAAACATGTAGAAGCACACAGATGTCACTCCACAAACCACATGTTGAGGATTGTATGGCATCTCAGAAGGTTTCCTCGGAGAATCCTTTAAAATATGATAACAACAACACATCCTACCTTTCAAATCTGCGGTTTAGTTTTTAAAAAACACTTCTAAACTATAACTTCTATGATCTATGTCTTTCTGAAGCACTACCAAACACATCTAGAGCCAAACCATTAGCTTTCCGTAACACTTTCTATGAAGCCCATGAATTATAACCCCATTTAGACTTATTTATAAGTATTACTTATTTATAAATATATTTATAAAGACTTATTAAGACCTATTCTGCATTATAAGAACAGTTATAGTTACATTTAGATTATTTTTATAAGTCATGCATTTGCTTTTATAATGTGCATGCTCATAATTTATTATACACTGATTTATAAATGATCAAAACATAAAATGGTTGTTTGCTGTACCAATTAGTTATCAATTATGACTTTAATGGCTAATGTTTGCATTAGAGGTCATGAATGGTCAATATTGTTGCAGTGTTTTGCTAGTATGTAGCTTAAAAAAATGATTAAAATTTCTGGTAATTCTTAATAAGTCTTTATAAATATATTTATTATACTTAATAAATAAGTATAAATAGAGTTATAATTCATTATTAGCAAGGTCTTCATAGAAGGTGTTACTTTCACTACAACACTTCCCTAACCTGTTCTTAATCGACTTTCTGGTTAAATAAATGTGAAACAAAATATGCAAGCAATTCGACAAGCGACAATCAGCAGGATCGCACCTTTACCTCGATGACTTGGCAACCGCGGCAACATCTCAATGGTGAAAATCAGACCGTGGGCCGCCGATACTGGACGTCTCGCTGGAAACACGTGCAGATTAGCAGGAGAAGTGACAAGTGATCCACACGGAGGAGGAACGATCCCAGAACGAGCTGCCAGGAACACCAGCCAACCCGGAGAACCGCGGCCAACAAACTCTCCAAACGCCAGACGCTTACAAGACTTCAGTCTCTGTCTCTAACTGCCGAGACGAGGACAGGTGGAAGGTTGTGCTGAGCCGAGGCCGGTTACACACACAATAGTGTCTATTGTACACAAAACTTATTGGAAGAGGAGCCGAACACAAGCACAATTATGATTTGACTTTTACATTTACAAGCGTCTTTATGGCGATACCAATAGCTCACATTTTAATGCAGTCGCCATGCTGAAAACTTTCCCTGCAGTTCCTCTGCTGAAAATATCAGTTTAGACAATTCAATTAAAAACCAAGTTTAAGTTAAGCAAGTTAAAAAGCCTTATTGGAAGAGGAAACAAATACAAGAACTTCATTTACAAGCATTTTTATTGGCCATTCTGCGCCAATAAATGGACTCCATTAACCAGCTAGTTTAACACAATCTCCACCAGCTAACTTTACCTACAGTTCCCCTTTAGACAGTTCAATTAAAGACCAAGTTTGAGGATCATTAGTTAAGCGAGTTAAAAAGCCTTATTGGGAACTCGGGATCTAATTCTCCAACGCCAGATGTTTACAAGACTGAGACGAGGACAGGTTATACACTGTTAGATACACAATAGTGTCTACTGCACCTCCAGACATAAATCTACCTGGAAGAGCTGATAATAATCAGGGCAAATACAAGCACTTCATTTACAAGCATATTTACAGGCCATTCTGCACCAATAAACAGACTCCATTAACCAGCTAGTTTATGATGTTGTAAAGGGGGGTGTAATGCCCTTTTCACACGATGTAAAATAAGTCTCAGCGTGTGTGTTAAGTTTTAGCACAAAATAGCCCACAGATATTTTAATATAGCATGTTAAAATTGTCACTTTTTGAGGTGAGGGTGAGCAAAAACACACCATTTTTTTGTGGCTGTCCCTTTAAATGCAAATGAGCTGCTGCTCCCGGCACAGGGGGCGGAGCTTCAAGATCAGACATGCACTGAAAATTTCGATAACTTTTAGCTGTTATGTTCAAACCGGAGTCAGAAAGATGGAGAGACTCAAGAAGAATTTCTGAATTATTAGTTGATGAATTTATGAAGCTTATGTGTAGTTCTCTTCTAGTCATTTATTAGCATATTCTGTCATGATAATCTAAAAATCGTGTTCCGGGGGCGGGGTTTATGTAAATTTTAGGGTTGGTGATGTCACTAACCCGGGAGGAATGTCGTGTAGTTTCTACCAGCCGTTTGTTGTAGTCCTTAAAAAAACATTTCTGTAAAAGAAAATATTTCCCTTTTCTTTGAACTTTGAGCGTTGTAACTTTGCAGATGTTGTTTATGATCAAACAGCAACATTACACACTAACTACAGTTAGAAAAGTCAAATCATAATCAACCGGCCATTTAACACCAGCTCCCTGCTAACTTTACATGCAGTTCCCGTTAAGACAATTCAATTAAAGACCAAGTTTGAGTTTTGCTTGTTAAGCAAGTTAAGAAGCCTGATCGGGATGCCAAGATCTCAACAAAACCATGTTGGTGGTCTTCTCAACAGGGTCTTCAACCCCCCCCCAGTTCTTGAGCTTTTGAAACCCTCCCGGGAGCACGTATTCATGCCGGCTGGGCTCTTCAAAGGAGCTTCTGGATGGCAGGCCGCTCTCCCTGGAGATGACAGGAGCCGGATTGACTGCGGCCCAAGCCTGTGCTCTCTCACTCACAGGGAGGAGGGAGGTGTTGGTATTTATAGATGGCAAGTGATGGGACGCCCTCGTTAGCACAGGGCTCACTGAGCCGGATGACAGACAGGCCGCTGGGGTCATGTGACCACATTACTCACTCCAGTGCCCTGCGAGACAGAGGATGACGAGAGGGAAACTGTAGGAGAGGGAATCAAGGACAGAGAGAGGCCGAGGGACGAGGGGGAAAGTTTAGAGGACCACAAAGAATCAAAGCAATTACGAGTCCATCACGTCGCTCTCCGGCATCTCTGGTCGAACTCATGCATTTCACGAGTACCATTTATGTGCACACTGGTCCATTTACCAGCTTAAACGGGATCAAACGGCCGATGTTTGGAGATAAATGAGAGAGAAGAGAGACAGAGAAAGATATTTTGAACAAACCTTCCCACATTAAAGAGCTCGAGACTGGCAGGTGAGCCGAGACCGAGAGGCACTTTTCTTTCAACTTCTGCCACTTCAAACGGCCCCATGAGGAGGTGACACCAGGCACTCAGCACCACAAACAAAGGTGCAGGGGCCACGAGGGGTAGGAGCCCGAGAAAAAAGACCCTTTGTGTCCCTGTTTTTGTAAAGAGTCACGCAGTAACTATTCCGCTTGGCATGATATATAACAACACTCCTAAACTGGTGGGTCGTGATTCAGTTCGCAATCAGAAAATTATATAATATACTGGAAGAACTCGGACAGCAAAGTTCCTTTAGATAAAAAAATCACTTCCTATCTATTCTGTTGAAAAGCCATGTATCTGATCAGTAGTTTGGCTCAAATTCATCTGTCAATTGATAGAAGCTTGTCAAATTAAACAGATGTCAACATGCACTGGCTGACCATGAACAAATATAAAGTAATAGAAAATGTGACTCAGATGGCATTAACTACGAGATGAAATGAAGATATTATTATTGATATCAAACATTATAAACTATTAAACAGTTTTTTCATGAAAATATTAATAACATACCATTATATATATATATATATATATATATATATATATATATATATATATATCATAATATTAAATAATATAATATTTTAATATATTATATTATGTATATATTATCTTAACGGTAATAAAATATATAATATATAAAATAAAAAAAAACAATGAAAAACCTGCCATTTGAGTTTGAATGTTCTGTTTCAACACAGAGTCAAACTGATTATCAGACAAAAATAGCATTATTGTTTACTTTTGATGATATGCAAGTTTGGCTCTAATATTGAATTGCCATCTAATGTAAAATCTGGATCCTGAAGAAAAACTGGTTGAGAACCTCAAGATAATTCCTCCACAAATTAATAAATAAATATTTTCATGTTGTTGGTGTAGGGATGTTAGTTTGTTCTAACACTGCTTTTATTAAAACATTACAGTCACCAGAACACTAGAGCATTAATATATATATATATATATATGATTAAAGCACTAGTCAAAATGGGAGGTCTGTTTTGCTAACGGGCAATGATTATAAGTTTAACACTGACATGAACTCTTTCATGCACTTGTGGCTTTAATCAGACGACAGCGAGAACAGCGAACAAGCGCTCCTCGCTCTCCTTCCTCCACAGGGCTTCACGTACCGCACGGCAGACCCACGGTTAATGAGAACGCGAAAGGTTTCAGCTTTCCCATCCACTAGCCTGATTGAGGTTGTTTTGGTTGGATTAAGACACTGCCTACCTCAGTTAACATTTGATTCACTCAGAAAGGCTTGTTCCAGTAGATTCCCCTGCACTTAAAGGGTTAAAAAGAAGGAAAAACGGACCCCCTCCTTCTGCAGATCTCTTCTCTGAATGTAGTGTCTTTTGTGTTGCTCTAAACCCAAGACTCTCTAAAACTCCTCTGACCAGTGACCCACTCACCCACATCGTAAAGAGGTTTGGGGGTCACGGGTTCACAACAAGGTGAGCTGCGGGTGGCGTTTGGTTTCAAAGGCTTGATACTTCACCTCGGTTCTCAGCTCTCAAAGATCCAGCAGCAATGAACTAAATGTGGCTAATTAGCATTGCATTCGAGAGGCGAGAGAAAACAAGCTAAGATCACGATACCTACAGGACAGACTCTCCAGTTTATGTACACCCACTGTATCCTGCCAACTGATTTTCTTTCACAGATTATCTTCTAGCTCTTGTCGTTCCAGTTTGTTAGACGTGGGATTAAACAAATACCCCTAAATGAATCTGACTCAGTGTTTAGGCTGCTAATGTCACGGGCAAGAATGAGTTCTCGAAGTAAACCAGCTATCCAAGCTCACATTACCATCCTCATCAGCTTTGACATTTCAGTTTAACGCACGACTGACCGGCAGACAAAAACACAGGGATGAAAGCGTAGGGAAAGTGTCTTACCATGCCATAGCCACATTCGGTCCCATCAGCGAGAGGCATGTGTTGCGTACGACATCCGACATCGCCCTCCGCACTGGTGCACCAGAGACGCTTGCACTGTTTCTGCAACGGCAAGAGTCACTTCAGTCAGAACTGGAGAAACAATGACTTGAACATTGGTAAATCAAACCCTTCCCAAGTACCCGAGAGTTCCCTTGAACCCATGGACCAGAAGAAATAAAGAACAACAGGAAAATGAAGAGTAGCGTCAGTTCTGGCAGGTCACGTTAGTCAAGCTCACATCTACCTATAGGAATACGACGCCTATCACTGTATTCATATATAAGCTCCTTCAGTATTATCAGCAGCTATTGCGTTTCTCAGGAGCTGATTACCCTCCTCCATCCCATGTAATGGGATGGAGGTTACCCTCCTAAATTTGCCCTCCTGATTACCCTCCTCCATTTGCCCAGAACAGAACCAGACCACCAATCCAAACTGTATGCTAATTGTCAATCGTATTTGACGACAGTGGTCCTGACAGAAACTGCAGAGATAAAGAGTCGTGGGAACGGAGCGAGGCCGGATGTGCAAGTGCTAATAAGCGCCACACCGGACTCTAGTCCCACGGAGGAGCTCAGTAAGGATAAAAGGAGGAGTGACGACAGTAAAGGACTAGAGAGGACCAGGCCTGGGACGTCTATGTTGTGTTTTATTATGTTTATATGCGGCAGACGTCCGTGAGGGGCTGCCGTTTTACTTTCGTTTTGTTGTTTGTTTATTTTGTGATTAAAGTTGTACGTTGAACTTTTACCAGTTCCCGCCTCTTTCTTCCCTGAACTTGAACATTGTTACACTAACCCTTCTCAAGTATCTTAGACTTCCCTTTACTCAGGTAGAAACCTAAATACAGTTGGGTCACTAGTATGGATTCAGATGGTTGGTTAGTTAATTCAGCTGTGAGACTACAAGAATCCAATGACTAGGGAAGAAATAATGGGAAGGAATAATGACTTGAATATTATTAAATCTAACCCATCCCAAGTACCTGTAAGTTTCTTTGACATGGATGCAAAGCTAAATACAGTTGAGTCACTAGTATGTACAATGGATTCAGATGGTTAGTTAAATGAGCTTTGAGACTACAAGAACCCAATGACCAGAAGAAATGATGAACAATGGGACAATTTAAGAGGAGTTGGGTTCCCTAAAAACAGTCTCCCTGGTCGTTAAATGACTAAACAGCCTCCATAAAAGGGTGACAGACCAATGCACAAAGGAACACTGTTTCAGGATCTCTTGCTAACAGGGTGGTCACTAAGTTAAGGTGTCACTGATACAGTACATTTGGAATCCATTGTCGAAGTATATTTAGATGTCGTACCATGAACGGACAGACTTGGTAGCCGGGGCCGAAGATGAGTTCACACTGCCGGTTGGCGTTGTAGAGTTGACCTGGCAGCTGGTTGGGAAGGTTATACGTCCGGCCTGAGGGCTCGTCCAGGAGACATTCACCATAACCAGTGCTGAGAAGAAAAAACAGACAGATATCAACACATTTAATCAGGTGATAGCTTTTTTCATCCTGGTTTCTGCCCTCAGAAGACTTTGGTAAGTACTATCATAAAGTATCCTAGCAAGCAATTTTGCGTTTAAAAGATGTCTAATAGCCGTCCAAACACAGCACTGACGTCTAGACTAAACCAAGGCAAAATTTAGGCTGTCAGTGAAAATTTTATAGACGTCTAATCATAGCCCAAGAATAGACTAGTCATCAATGCATATACCATGTCAAAGACATAAAACCAAACACCTTGTAATCACTGTTGACTTGCTTACATGATGGAATATCATACATCGCGCAGGGTATTTTGGCAAAAATTACAACATATTATTTTTGCTAGAAGTTGGTTACTCATAGCCGGACTGTACCGGGTCTATAGTTAACCTAAACGGTGAAATGACGGCTATTGCTTGCTGGGATTTGTTGTTGTTTTGCATCAGTTGTCAATGGATAATATGAATGCAGTCTTTCTGATTTCACCAGGCATCTGAAGGCCAAGTGTAAGAGGATGGCAGCGCTGGGTGGTCTGCTTTGTTACCTGCTGATAACTGATTGAATGGACTTAGTTAGACAACACAAAGGCCGCATTTCAATGGGGGAAAAGACGGTGTTCTCTAACAATGGTGGGTCTCCAAGAATCAACACAACGGTGCCAAAACCAACATTTCAGCACATCAGTCCAACACGCCTTCAGCTCCGGCTACGTCATGACATATATGTCCCACCACACCCTTCCTTTGAAACACATAAAAGAGCTACAAAAGAGCAGCTGTACATTGAAGCTCATTGAATTGTTGGGCTTAACATCTCTGAATGGCTCTTTCAGACGTCGGCACCAGAGAGGGAACAAAACAAACCTCTTGACAAAGTCCTTTCTCCGTTTGCCTTCCGCATGCTCACCTTTCTGCAAGGGAGAACGGAAACTGAAGCTCAGAATAGCCGTGTGATGCAATTATGTGAGTTCTTGAGGTTGCTGGTTCAATTTGTCCTTGGCTTTGAGACTAAACACCTGTGTCAGTTGATTCTGTCCTCTCATTACCTCGCCCACCCTCCGAACAACCTACAAGAAACCTTTGTGTTTATGAGAGGACAAACGAACACTACTCGAGGGGCATGTGTCCTTTTGTGGGACTCATTTATCCATCAGAGTTACGATGACAGCGCAGAGAAGCAGCGTATGCTCTCGTCTCTCCGCACCTCGTCATCACCAGTTATGAGTTTGTTCATAAAATCAGCACGACTGAAGCTGACAAAAACCTTTCACAGGAGTATGTTAGTGCAAAGCTCTTAAAGCGCGATAAGATTACAGTAAACTGAGACCATCAGATCTCTAAGTATCTCTCAGCTACGCTCAAGTGAGTGTGTGAATTCAGGCTCTTTCACATGATTAGAACTGCAAACAATGAATACTGAGCAATTTGCATCCTAACACTAGAGTTTAAAAGACTGTTCACTCAAAAACGATAGTTGTGAATGCAAAAGAAGATATTTTAAAGAATGTTAGGGGGTCCAAAAGATTTTAGATATAGACAAAAAAACAAAAAATATCTTCTTTTTGTGTTCCACAGACAAATAGAAATTCAACATAAGTGTGAGTAAATGATTTTTAGCGGATTTATCCCTTTAGAAATTGTATTTATTGTGGTAACTCCAAAGAACTGCGTTGCAAAAAAAACATGTTACTTTCTTGAAAAAGTGCCATAAGAACGTTTGGGCTCATCAAATGTTGTGGTTGATCAGTGCGCAGGTTTCTTTGAGTTCAGGTCAGGCTGCGCCCTTCTGGCACAGACAAGAGGTCCACACCTGGAGATCATTTGGGCGGGTTGGTAAAGTGAGTTTATTAAGGAAAATGACTCACAGTTATTATTACTGAAGGTTTTTTGGACATGTACCACGGTACCTTGGAGAAACAAGTAAATATCATGGTACATAAATGCAGTAGTCATTCAGTACCCTTGTATTAGTACCATCTGACACTAGTTTTCTCAGTTCAGTTGACAGATTAAAGACCTTTCAATGTCCAAACGTCATTCTAGCCCACTTAAAAATAATATCCATATATTTTCACCACTTCATAAACGCATTTAACTTCTATGAGACTGTAAACCGTGTCTGAGCGAGGAACAGTTACCGACGGGTCAACCGGCCTCATTTTCATTAGTAAAGTGACGTTTTGGTGCAGATCCAGAGGGACTTGATATATAGTGAGTTTTAGCATGAGAATCAAGCTGGTAATGGTTGATTCGTCCTTGAACAGAGCGAGAACAGAACGAGACGTTCCTCATTTCTCAGACATTCAACAGCTGCTTCTAAAAGGCTCAATGAGCGCCTGAGCTAATTGAGCTTTAATGTAAGAGAAGCGTCTCGAGTTGGCGCTATTGTAGGTCATGCCGTGGAAAATAACAGGATTTAGAGTGTGCAAAAAACCCTAGCTTTTACATTACTAACTCAACTGCACATTTCAGTAAATAGTTTGTTTTTGATTTAAAAATCACAGCTTTTCCAGTGACAAATCGATTATTGCATGACAAAATTCTCCACTGTTTTGTTGTATAGTAACTTAACAGCCGAGTGAACAGAGTTAATAATCAAACACGCTAACCTAAACTGCCTTGGGATTCTGAGAAGTCATTAAACGATTAGAAAAAGCAGCACTTGAGCAACATAATGTGCTTTACAATGCAGCTGTAGCTTGACAAACCATTGCCATATGATGATAAATACTACACTGAAAAAACATGATGTTCTTCCTCAGTGTTTCTGTCTTGCTTTCCAGCACAAATATCTCAACGTTCTTAAATCAAGACACATTTACTGGAGAAGAACAATGACTGAAGATAACATTAAGTCTTGTTTTCTGAAAAATGCATTAAAATGAAGTGAGTTTGTGCTTAAAACAAGAACAAATATCTGCCAATGGAGTTTTCCAGTGTAACGGTCTTGTATAAGTGTGTGTGCATGCAGTGTTTCGGTGAGTGTGTGTGTGTGTGTGTGTGTGTGTTTAATCTCCTCACAGGAGAGTGTTGCGTCTTGAAGAGCTCTTAAATATTGAATGGACAGTCAAAACACAGATGCACGTGAGGTTTCTGCGGCTCTGGATGACTTTCACATCGCCGGGAGAATATATGCTTTCCTCTCATAAATGCATCTCTGTCAAGAACACTGTTTTTGATCAATATATTTTCTCATATATAGCTCATATATCCAGCAAACAGAGACTTTTGCAGAAGTCTCAGATGTTTCTCCTGAGAAAAAGACCCAAATAAGAAGAAATCTCAATATCTTCTCAATGATATTGAACTCGGATAAGCTGTGAAAGAGCAAAAATTGTCCTCTACAGAAGAAATCCAGGAAACCTGACTGTCTTAAAGTCAACATAAACATGTTCATGAACCATTTTACTGATGCGTTTCTGAGTGATTGAGGAACAAATACGATTTGATCTACTAATGTAGTCTAAACATGCTTTTAATTACTTTTGACTATTAGTAAAAGCATTTACTTAAGGTTCAAATTTTGATAATTTAACAACACATTCGCAAGTTCACGATTCTCTAAAGTTAAACTAAGAAACACATTTTTTTATTATTCATATATTAAATTGACATGTTATAATTTAATTAATTATTAGCTATAAAAAAAACTTTTTATTAATAATAATGTGCACCAATCAATCAATCCCAACATGACCAGGACTGTGTATTAAGAAAGTGAAAAATAATTTTGCAAATAAAAGCAAATGTTGACTAAATAAATGCAGTGAAAGTAATTTTGACTTCACACTTTCTTCTTGTTTTCCAGGACAAACATCTAAACATTCTTACATAATGAAACATTTACTGGAGAAGAACAACGACTGAAGATGTAAGTCTGAAATATTGATCAAAATGAAGTGAGTTTGTGCTTAAAACAAGAAAAAATATCTGCCAGTAGAGTTTTCCCTTTCGAAATAAGTTTATGTTTCTGACCTCATTTTGCTTCTTCTCCAGTAAATGTATCTTGATTTATGAATGTTTAGATATTTGTTCTGGAAAACAAGAGCCCGTACGCTGGTCATCCATGATCCTAACCCTGATCAACAGGCGTCTCACCGACAGAGTCACTGGAGCGGCGAGAAGATCAAAGCGTCGAGTCTCGGGAAAATCTAATTATATCTGACACTTCCTGTCTGAAAGGGAAGCGGCCTCAATGAGCCGTTGCCCCGGGTTACGGTTGCCGAGGGCCAAGAACGCCGGCCACTGAAGGCCTGTTTGTCCGGCACCTCGAGAGAAAGCAGACAGACTCAGACGAGAGTGAGACGAGAAGAGCCATTCTGAGCTCTAAAGAGCGTGACCTGTTGAGGATTTGCTCAAAGGTCATTTTAACTTTAAAAACACAACCCTGACATCTGATATTAGCACTCAGACACTTACACCGATGGCGGCCTGCTGGGAAACGGCTGTGTTCTGGGACAAGCTTAACCAGATAAAGCTTAACCAGTGTGGTCTAATGCTGCCCATCTGATCAGACTCACCTAAACCAGCTAATCTCCAATCAACTCCAAACCAGAGTAATTATCGCTAACTAAAGCCATGAAAAATCATTACTTGAAATAAAAAAATAAACATAATTTCAGGTAGATGACAAGGCAACATTTTTCATTTTCCTACATATTTCTAAATGTCATAATCATTTGTTAATAAATTCATTACTTCAATGAGCTCATTGTTTCTGAATTAAACTATTACATTGTTTTTCGCTAACTGTGCATTTCTGAAATACATAACTTAGACCGTTTCCTCTGACTCTAAATTATAATGTGGACTCGTGCATTTTCTGTAAAGCTGCTTTGAAATAATGTGTGTGTGAAAAGCACTTTACAAATAAATGTGAATTGAATTGAATTTTTGATTCGTTTAAGTTGAATTACTAAAATAACTAGAATTAAATAAACTAGAATTTAAATGTAATAAAAACTATATAGACATATAAAATAAACTAATAAAAATGACCAAAACACAACAAAATTACAAAACTTTAACTGAAATTAAAATGAAAACTGGCAAATATAACTAAAATTAAATAAGCTAAAACTAAAATATAATACAAACTACATAAAAAACTAATAAAATTACCAAAACACAACAAAATTACAAAAACTTTAACTAAAATTAAAATGAAAACTGGCAAATATAACTAAAATTAAATAAGCTAAAACTAAAATATAATACAAACTACATAAAAAAACTAATACAATTACCAAAACACAACAAAATTACAAAAACTTTAACTAAAATTAAAACTGGCAAAAAATAACTAAAATGAAATGAGCTAAAACTAAAATATAATACAAACTACATAAAAAACTAATAAAATTACCAAAACACAACAAAATTACAAAAACTTTAACTAAAATTAAAATGAAAACTGGCAAATATAACTAAAATTAAATAAGCTAAAACTAAAATATAATACAAACTACATAAAAAAAACTAATAAAATTACCAAAACACAACAAAATTACAAAAACTTTAACTGAAATTTAAAAAAAATGACAAAATTTTTACAAAAAAAGCTCCTAACCAAATTACTAAATCATAAACTAAAATGATCATCACTAAACCTATTAATAAACACTACTATAGTATATAAATAATACTAAAATAAGCAACTATTATCATCTGAAAACCATCTCCAACCAAAACCACATTTGAACCAAATGACGTTTGTGGAAGAAACTTAATATGTTCTATATGTTTGCATTTTCTTATATTCATAGAATCTTAGAAACATGATAGTGATTAGATTAAGGAAATAAAATGCACGAGGATTACATGTGGAGTCCCATACATTGATAGAGAAAAGAACTGTTATTAACCCTTAATGAATGTACAGTATGGCCTTTTATACGTGGCTGGACAATAAGAAATGTGTGACTAATGTATGACCGATGCAAACTTTAAGACTTTTAAAGGAATGCACTTCCAGTAAAACTGTGAGACTGGGATCTCAGTGATATAAATGCAGAGATGAGACTGGGATCTCAGTGATATAAATGCAGAGATGAGACTGGGATCTCACTGATATAAATGCAGAGATGAGACTGGGATCTCACTGATATAAATGCAGAGATGAGACTGGGATCTCACTGATATAAATGCAGAGATGAGACTGGGATCTCAGTGATATAAATGCAGAGATGAGACTGGGATCTCAGTGATATAAATGCAGAGATGAGACTGGGATCTCAGTGATATAAATGCAGAGATGAGACTGGGATCTCAGTGATATAAATGCAGAGATGAGACTGGGATCTCAGTGATATAAATGCAGAGATGAGACTGGGATCTCAGTGATATAAATGCAGAGATGAGACTGGGATCTCAGTGATATAAATGCAGAGATGAGACTGGGATCTCACTGATATAAATGCAGAGATGAGACTGGGATCTCAGTGATATAAATGCAGAGATGAGACTGGGATCTCAGTGATATAAATGCAGAGAAGAGACTGGGATCTCACTGATATAAATGCAGAGATGAGACTGGGATCTCAGTGATATAAATGCAGAGAAGAGACTGGGATCTCAGTGATATAAATGCAGAGATGAGACTGGGATCTCAGTGATATAAATGCAGAGATGAGACTGGGATCTCAGTGATATAAATGCAGAGATGAGACTGGGATCTCACTGATATAAATGCAGAGATGAGACTGGGATCTCAGTGATATAAATGCAGAGATGAGACTGGGATCTCAGTGATATAAATGCAGAGAAGAGACTGGGATCTCACTGATATAAATGCAGAGATGAGACTGGGATCTCACTGATATAAATGCAGAGAAGAGACTGGGATCTCAGTGATATAAATGCAGAGATGAGACTGGGATCTCAGTGATATAAATGCAGAGATGAGACTGGGATCTCAGTGATATAAATGCAGAGAAGAGACTGGGATCTCACTGATATAAATGCAGAGAAGAGACTGGGATCTCAGTGATATAAATGCAGAGAAGAGACTGGGATCTCAGTGATATAAATGCAGAGATGAGACTGGGATCTCAGTGATATAAATGCAGAGATGAGACTGGGATCTCAGTGATATAAATGCAGAGATGAGACTGGGATCTCAGTGATATAAATGCAGAGATGAGACTGGGATCTCAGTGATATAAATGCAGAGATGAGACTGGGATCTCACTGATATAAATGCAGAGATGAGACTGGGATCTCAGTGATATAAATGCAGAGATGAGACTGGGATCTCAGTGATATAAATGCAGAGATGAGACTGGGATCTCAGTGATATAAATGCAGAGATGAGACTGGGATCTCAGTGATATAAATGCAGAGATGAGACTGGGATCTCACTGATATAAATGCAGAGATGAGACTGGGATCTCACTGATATAAATGCAGAGATGAGACTGGGATCTCACTGATATAAATGCAGAGATGAGACTGGGATCTCAGTGATATAAATGCAGAGATGAGACTGGGATCTCAGTGATATAAATGCAGAGATGAGACTGGGATCTCAGTGATATAAATGCAGAGATGAGACTGGGATCTCAGTGATATAAATGCAGAGATGAGACTGGGATCTCAGTGATATAAATGCAGAGAAGAGACTGGGATCTCAGTGATATAAATGCAGAGAAGAGACTGGGATCTCAGTGATATAAATGCAGAGATGAGACTGGGATCTCAGTGATATAAATGCAGAGAAGAGACTGGGATCTCAGTGATATAAATGCAGAGAAGAGACTGGGATCTCAGTGATATAAATGCAGAGAAGAGACTGGGATCTCAGTGATATAAATGCAGAGATGAGACTGGGATCTCAGTGATATAAATGCAGAGATGAGACTGGGATCTCAGTGATATAAATGCAGAGATGAGACTGGGATCTCACTGATATAAATGCAGAGATGAGACTGGGATCTCAGTGATATAAATGCAGAGATGAGACTGGGATCTCACTGATATAAATGCAGAGATGAGACTGGGATCTCACTGATATAAATGCAGAGATGAGACTGGGATCTCAGTGATATAAATGCAGAGATGAGACTGGGATCTCAGTGATATAAATGCAGAGATGAGACTGGGATCTCACTGATATAAATGCAGAGATGAGACTGGGATCTCAGTGATATAAATGCAGAGATGAGACTGGGATGGGATCTCAGTGATATAAATGCAGAGATGAGACTGGGATGGATCTCAGTGATATAAATGCAGAGATGAGACTGGGATCTCAGTGATATAAATGCAGAGATGAGACTGGGATGGGATCTCAGTGATATAAATGCAGAGATGAGACTGGGATCTCACTGATATAAATGCAGAGATGAGACTGGGATCTCAGTGATATAAATGCAGAGATGAGACTGGGATCTCAGTGATATAAATGCAGAGATGAGACTGGGATCTCAGTGATATAAATGCAGAGATGAGACTGGGATCTCAGTGATATAAATGCAGAGATGAGACTGGGATCTCAGTGATATAAATGCAGAGATGAGACTGGGATCTCAGTGATATAAATGCAGAGATGAGACTGGGATCTCACTGATATAAATGCAGAGATGAGACTGGGATCTCACTGATATAAATGCAGAGATGAGACTGGGATCTCAGTGATATAAATGCAGAGAAGAGACTGGGATCTCAGTGATATAAATGCAGAGATGAGACTGGGATCTCACTGATATAAATGCAGAGATGAGACTGGGATCTCACTGATATAAATGCAGAGATGAGACTGGGATCTCAGTGATATAAATGCAGAGATGAGACTGGGATCTCAGTGATATAAATGCAGAGATGAGACTGGGATCTCAGTGATATAAATGCAGAGATGAGACTGGGATCTCACTGATATAAATGCAGAGATGAGACTGGGATCTCAGTGATATAAATGCAGAGATGAGACTGGGATGGGATCTCAGTGATATAAATGCAGAGATGAGACTGGGATGGGATCTCAGTGATATAAATGCAGAGATGAGACTGGGATCTCAGTGATATAAATGCAGAGATGAGACTGGGATGGGATCTCAGTGATATAAATGCAGAGATGAGACTGGGATCTCACTGATATAAATGCAGAGATGAGACTGGGATCTCAGTGATATAAATGCAGAGATGAGACTGGGATCTCAGTGATATAAATGCAGAGATGAGACTGGGATCTCAGTGATATAAATGCAGAGATGAGACTGGGATCTCAGTGATATAAATGCAGAGATGAGACTGGGATCTCAGTGATATAAATGCAGAGATGAGACTGGGATCTCAGTGATATAAATGCAGAGATGAGACTGGGATCTCACTGATATAAATGCAGAGATGAGACTGGGATCTCACTGATATAAATGCAGAGATGAGACTGGGATCTCAGTGATATAAATGCAGAGAAGAGACTGGGATCTCAGTGATATAAATGCAGAGATGAGACTGGGATCTCACTGATATAAATGCAGAGATGAGACTGGGATCTCAGTGATATAAATGCAGAGATGAGACTGGGATCTCAGTGATATAAATGCAGAGATGAGACTGGGATCTCACTGATATAAATGCAGAGATGAGACTGGGATCTCAGTGATATAAATGCAGAGATGAGACTGGGATCTCAGTGATATAAATGCAGAGATGAGACTGGGATCTCAGTGATATAAATGCAGAGAAGAGACTGGGATCTCAGTGATATAAATGCAGAGATGAGACTGGAATCTCAGTGATATAAATGCAGAGAAGAGACTGGGATCTCAGTGATATAAATGCAGAGATGAGACTGGGATCTCAGTGATATAAATGCAGAGATGAGACTGGGATCTCAGTGATATAAATGCAGAGAAGAGACTGGGATCTCAGTGATATAAATGCAGAGAAGAGACTGGGATCTCAGTGATATAAATGCAGAGATGAGACTGGAATCTCAGTGATATAAATGCAGAGAAGAGACTGGGATCTCAGTGATATAAATGCAGAGATGAGACTGGGATCTCACTGATATAAATGCAGAGATGAGACTGGGATCTCAGTGATATAAATGCAGAGATGAGACTGGGATCTCAGTGATATAAATGCAGAGATGAGACTGGGATGGGATCTCAGTGATATAAATGCAGAGATGAGACTGGGATCTCACTGATATAAATGCAGAGATGAGACTGGGATCTCAGTGATATAAATGCAGAGAAGAGACTGGGATCTCAGTGATATAAATGCAGAGATGAGACTGGGATCTCAGTGATATAAATGCAGAGATGAGACTGGGATCTCAGTGATATAAATGCAGAGATGAGACTGGGATCTCAGTGATATAAATGCAGAGATGAGACTGGGATCTCACTGATATAAATGCAGAGAAGAGACTGGGATCTCACTGATATAAATGCAGAGAAGAGACTGGGATCTCACTGATATAAATGCAGAGATGAGACTGGGATCTCAGTGATATAAATGCAGAGAAGAGACTGGGATCTCACTGATATAAATGCAGAGATGAGACTGGGATCTCAGTGATATAAATGCAGAGATGAGACTGGGATCTCAGTGATATAAATGCAGAGATGAGACTGGGATCTCAGTGATATAAATGCAGAGATGAGACTGGGATCTCAGTGATATAAATGCAGAGATGAGACTGGGATCTCAGTGATATAAATGCAGAGAAGAGACTGGGATCTCAGTGATATAAATGCAGAGAAGAGACTGGGATCTCAGTGATATAAATGCAGAGATGAGACTGGGATCTCAGTGATATAAATGCAGAGAAGAGACTGGGATCTCAGTGATATAAATGCAGAGATGAGACTGGGATCTCACTGATATAAATGCAGAGATGAGACTGGGATCTCACTGATATAAATGCAGAGATGAGACTGGGATCTCACTGATATAAATGCAGAGATGAGACTGGGATCTCAGTGATATAAATGCAGAGATGAGACTGGGATCTCAGTGATATAAATGCAGAGAAGAGACTGGGATCTCAGTGATATAAATGCAGAGAAGAGACTGGGATCTCAGTGATATAAATGCAGAGATGAGACTGGGATCTCAGTGATATAAATGCAGAGAAGAGACTGGGATCTCAGTGATATAAATGCAGAGATGAGACTGGGATCTCACTGATATAAATGCAGAGATGAGACTGGGATCTCAGTGATATAAATGCAGAGATGAGACTGGGATCTCAGTGATATAAATGCAGAGATGAGACTGGGATCTCAGTGATATAAATGCAGAGATGAGACTGGGATCTCACTGATATAAATGCAGAGATGAGACTGGGATCTCAGTGATATAAATGCAGAGATGAGACTGGGATCTCAGTGATATAAATGCAGAGATGAGACTGGGATCTCAGTGATATAAATGCAGAGATGAGACTGGGATCTCACTGATATAAATGCAGAGATGAGACTGGGATCTCACTGATATAAATGCAGAGATGAGACTGGGATCTCAGTGATATAAATGCAGAGATGAGACTGGGATCTCACTGATATAAATGCAGAGATGAGACTGGGATCTCAGTGATATAAATGCAGAGATGAGACTGGGATCTCAGTGATATAAATGCAGAGAAGAGACTGGGATCTCAGTGATATAAATGCAGAGAAGAGACTGGGATCTCAGTGATATAAATGCAGAGATGAGACTGGGATCTCAGTGATATAAATGCAGAGAAGAGACTGGGATCTCAGTGATATAAATGCAGAGAAGAGACTGGGATCTCAGTGATATAAATGCAGAGAAGAGACTGGGATCTCAGTGATATAAATGCAGAGATGAGACTGGGATCTCAGTGATATAAATGCAGAGAAGAGACTGGGATCTCAGTGATATAAATGCAGAGATGAGACTGGGATCTCACTGATATAAATGCAGAGATGAGACTGGGATCTCAGTGATATAAATGCAGAGATGAGACTGGGATCTCAGTGATATAAATGCAGAGATGAGACTGGGATCTCAGTGATATAAATGCAGAGATGAGACTGGGATCTCAGTGATATAAATGCAGAGATGAGACTGGGATCTCACTGATATAAATGCAGAGATGAGACTGGGATCTCACTGATATAAATGCAGAGATGAGACTGGGATCTCAGTGATATAAATGCAGAGATGAGACTGGGATCTCAGTGATATAAATGCAGAGATGAGACTGGGATCTCACTGATATAAATGCAGAGATGAGACTGGGATCTCAGTGATATAAATGCAGAGATGAGACTGGGATCTCAGTGATATAAATGCAGAGAAGAGACTGGGATCTCAGTGATATAAATGCAGAGATGAGACTGGGATCTCAGTGATATAAATGCAGAGATGAGACTGGGATCTCACTGATATAAATGCAGAGATGAGACTGGGATCTCAGTGATATAAATGCAGAGATGAGACTGGGATCTCACTGATATAAATGCAGAGATGAGACTGGGATCTCACTGATATAAATGCAGAGATGAGACTGGGATCTCAGTGATATAAATGCAGAGATGAGACTGGGATCTCACTGATATAAATGCAGAGATGAGACTGGGATCTCAGTGATATAAATGCAGAGATGAGACTGGGATCTCACTGATATAAATGCAGAGAAGAGACTGGGATCTCAGTGATATAAATGCAGAGAAGAGACTGGGATCTCAGTGATATAAATGCAGAGATGAGACTGGGATCTCAGTGATATAAATGCAGAGATGAGACTGGGATCTCACTGATATAAATGCAGAGATGAGACTGGGATCTCAGTGATATAAATGCAGAGATGAGACTGGGATCTCACTGATATAAATGCAGAGAAGAGACTGGGATCTCAGTGATATAAATGCAGAGATGAGACTGGGATCTCACTGATATAAATGCAGAGAAGAGACTGGGATCTCAGTGATATAAATGCAGAGATGAGACTGGGATCTCAGTGATATAAATGCAGAGATGAGACTGGGATCTCACTGATATAAATGCAGAGATGAGACTGGGATCTCAGTGATATAAATGCAGAGAAGAGACTGGGATCTCAGTGATATAAATGCAGAGATGAGACTGGGATCTCAGTGATATAAATGCAGAGATGAGACTGGGATCTCAGTGATATAAATGCAGAGATGAGACTGGGATCTCACTGATATAAATGCAGAGAAGAGACTGGGATCTCAGTGATATAAATGCAGAGATGAGACTGGGATCTCAGTGATATAAATGCAGAGAAGAGACTGGGATCTCACTGATATAAATGCAGAGATGAGACTGGGATCTCAGTGATATAAATGCAGAGATGAGACTGGGATCTCAGTGATATAAATGCAGAGATGAGACTGGGATCTCACTGATATAAATGCAGAGATGAGACTGGGATCTCACTGATATAAATGCAGAGATGAGACTGGGATCTCAGTGATATAAATGCAGAGATGAGACTGGGATCTCACTGATATAAATGCAGAGAAGAGACTGGGATCTCAGTGATATAAATGCAGAGAAGAGACTGGGATCTCAGTGATATAAATGCAGAGATGAGACTGGGATCTCAGTGATATAAATGCAGAGATGAGACTGGGATCTCAGTGATATAAATGCAGAGATGAGACTGGGATCTCACTGATATAAATGCAGAGAAGAGACTGGGATCTCAGTGATATAAATGCAGAGAAGAGACTGGGATCTCACTGATATAAATGCAGAGATGAGACTGGGATCTCAGTGATATAAATGCAGAGATGAGACTGGGATCTCACTGATATAAATGCAGAGATGAGACTGGGATCTCAGTGATATAAATGCAGAGAAGAGACTGGGATCTCAGTGATATAAATGCAGAGATGAGACTGGGATCTCAGTGATATAAATGCAGAGATGAGACTGGGATCTCAGTGATATAAATGCAGAGATGAGACTGGGATCTCACTGATATAAATGCAGAGAAGAGACTGGGATCTCAGTGATATAAATGCAGAGATGAGACTGGGATCTCACTGATATAAATGCAGAGAAGAGACTGGGATCTCAGTGATATAAATGCAGAGATGAGACTGGGATCTCACTGATATAAATGCAGAGATGAGACTGGGATCTCAGTGATATAAATGCAGAGAAGAGACTGGGATCTCACTGATATAAATGCAGAGATGAGACTGGGATCTCAGTGATATAAATGCAGAGATGAGACTGGGATCTCAGTGATATAAATGCAGAGATGAGACTGGGATCTCAGTGATATAAATGCAGAGATGAGACTGGGATCTCAGTGATATAAATGCAGAGATGAGACTGGGATCTCAGTGATATAAATGCAGAGATGAGACTGGGATCTCACTGATATAAATGCAGAGAAGAGACTGGGATCTCAGTGATATAAATGCAGAGATGAGACTGGGATCTCACTGATATAAATGCAGAGATGAGACTGGGATCTCAGTGATATAAATGCAGAGAAGAGACTGGGATCTCACTGATATAAATGCAGAGATGAGACTGGGATCTCAGTGATATAAATGCAGAGATGAGACTGGGATCTCAGTGATATAAATGCAGAGATGAGACTGGGATCTCAGTGATATAAATGCAGAGATGAGACTGGGATCTCAGTGATATAAATGCAGAGATGAGACTGGGATCTCAGTGATATAAATGCAGAGATGAGACTGGGATCTCACTGATATAAATGCAGAGAAGAGACTGGGATCTCAGTGATATAAATGCAGAGATGAGACTGGGATCTCACTGATATAAATGCAGAGATGAGACTGGGATCTCAGTGATATAAATGCAGAGATGAGACTGGGATCTCAGTGATATAAATGCAGAGATGAGACTGGGATCTCAGTGATATAAATGCAGAGATGAGACTGGGATCTCACTGATATAAATGCAGAGATGAGACTGGGATCTCAGTGATATAAATGCAGAGATGAGACTGGGATCTCAGTGATATAAATGCAGAGATGAGACTGGGATCTCAGTGATATAAATGCAGAGAAGAGACTGGGATCTCAGTGATATAAATGCAGAGAAGAGACTGGGATCTCAGTGATATAAATGCAGAGAAGAGACTGGGATCTCAGTGATATAAATGCAGAGATGAGACTGGGATCTCAGTGATATAAATGCAGAGATGAGACTGGGATCTCACTGATATAAATGCAGAGATGAGACTGGGATCTCAGTGATATAAATGCAGAGAAGAGACTGGGATCTCAGTGATATAAATGCAGAGATGAGACTGGGATCTCAGTGATATAAATGCAGAGATGAGACTGGGATCTCAGTGATATAAATGCAGAGATGAGACTGGGATCTCAGTGATATAAATGCAGAGATGAGACTGGGATCTCAGTGATATAAATGCAGAGATGAGACTGGGATCTCACTGATATAAATGCAGAGATGAGACTGGGATCTCAGTGATATAAATGCAGAGAAGAGACTGGGATCTCACTGATATAAATGCAGAGATGAGACTGGGATCTCAGTGATATAAATGCAGAGATGAGACTGGGATCTCACTGATATAAATGCAGAGATGAGACTGGGATCTCAGTGATATAAATGCAGAGATGAGACTGGGATCTCACTGATATAAATGCAGAGATGAGACTGGGATCTCAGTGATATAAATGCAGAGAAGAGACTGGGATCTCACTGATATAAATGCAGAGATGAGACTGGGATCTCAGTGATATAAATGCAGAGATGAGACTGGGATCTCAGTGATATAAATGCAGAGATGAGACTGGGATCTCACTGATATAAATGCAGAGATGAGACTGGGATCTCACTGATATAAATGCAGAGATGAGACTGGGATCTCACTGATATAAATGCAGAGATGAGACTGGGATCTCACTGATATAAATGCAGAGATGAGACTGGGATCTCAGTGATATAAATGCAGAGATGAGACTGGGATCTCACTGATATAAATGCAGAGAAGAGACTGGGATCTCAGTGATATAAATGCAGAGAAGAGACTGGGATCTCAGTGATATAAATGCAGAGATGAGACTGGGATCTCAGTGATATAAATGCAGAGATGAGACTGGGATCTCACTGATATAAATGCAGAGATGAGACTGGGATCTCAGTGATATAAATGCAGAGATGAGACTGGGATCTCAGTGATATAAATGCAGAGATGAGACTGGGATCTCAGTGATATAAATGCAGAGATGAGACTGGGATCTCAGTGATATAAATGCAGAGATGAGACTGGGATCTCACTGATATAAATGCAGAGAAGAGACTGGGATCTCAGTGATATAAATGCAGAGATGAGACTGGGATCTCAGTGATATAAATGCAGAGATGAGACTGGGATCTCAGTGATATAAATGCAGAGATGAGACTGGGATCTCAGTGATATAAATGCAGAGATGAGACTCACTCGAGGAAATCTGTGACGTGTTTGCGGCTGCATCTGGACCAGGACCAGGGGCTGGTGTTGTAGTTCAGGACCGGGGCCATGACGTGGAACTGGTGCTTGACTCCGTTCTCTCGGCACTTCGGACTGTCGTCATGAGGCATGTTGAACCTACGACACACACACACACACACACACACACACACACACACACACACACACACACACACACACGAATTGAGTTTGCACTTAAAACAAGAACAAATATTTACCAATGGGGTCTTAAATTTGAACTAAGCTTATTTTTTAGACTCCATTGGCAGATATTTGTTCTTGTTTTAAAGGATAATTCCGGTATTTAACACCTTGAGTCTATATTGTAGTTTGTTTTGGATGAACAAGAGTGGTGGACAACATTTTTTTGACAATGGTTCCTCTCTCGAGTTTTTGACTATAATAGAATTGGCCATGGACCCATTTAACATTGGAGTCAATGGGCATGTCCGAAAATGTCATTAAAACAGCCAATAATGTTCGTTTACAAAACTGTTAAACTCACCGAGTGATTAGTGGTGTTCGTTGATGTTCCAGAAACAAAAAGTGTTGCAAAATACAGTTTCTGTCGTGTTTTATTCGTCATTTTGTAAAATCCCATTGTTGAAAAAATAGTTCCACTATAGCAAAATAAACGGATTGGAATCATATATTGCGACGATATATTGTTTATAATCATCAACGAACACCACTAACCACTCGGTGAGTTTAACAGTTTTGTAAACGAACATTATTGGCTGTTTTAATGACATTTTCGGACATGCCCATTGACTCCAATGTTAAATGGGTCCATGGCCAATTCTATTATAGTCAAAAACTCGAGAGAGGAACCATTGTCAAAAAAATGATGTCCACCACTCTTGTTCATCCAAAACAAACTACAATATAGACTCAAGGTGTTAAATACCGGAATTATCCTTTAAGAACAAACTCACTTAATTTTGATGCATTTTTCATTAAACAAGACTTAATATCGTCAGCAATTGTGATTTTTCTCCAGTAAATGTGTCTTTATTTAAGAATGTTTCAATATTTGTGCTGGAAAACAAAACGAAAATACTGAGGACGAACTTTAGACCATACTCAACTTTAGACATTCTACTGACTATAAGGAACTTTGCAACTACAAGTCAACTTATTCTCCTAACCTGAACCCTAACCTAACCCTAACTGAGAGTCTACTACAGTCTATAATACACTAATGAGAGTTAGTTGACATGTAGATGAAAAGTTACTTAGTAGAATCAATGTCTAAAGTGGACTATCGAAATAAAGTGTAAGCAAAAATCTTCTAAAATGCTTATATCCGAAAAACTATATTCATACTGTGGTATTTCTGTTAGTGCCGTGATGTGTGTGACTGACAACAAAAAAACAAAAGCTCTTTTTATGGCAGAAAGTAAAAATAAGTTCGTGAAGTAAAAGCTGTATTGAGACGAATCTGACGTCCGGAATAGAAATGCAGTGATGTCAGAGTCCAGAAACAGCTGTGTGTACGCAGATCCTTCACACTTCATAAGCTCCTCACACACATTTCATAAGTTATATTCTGTCCGAATCGGTTTCATTTCAAGAACATCTGTGCTGATGATCAAAAGAGTTCGACTCGCTCGGAAACTGTGTCTGTCCGTGTCGTTTATACGCCGATCCCCGGACCGGAGTCACACTTCGCCATAGGACACCAGCAGACGACAAACATGATGATCTTCCTCAGTGTTTCTGTCTCGTTGTCCAGCACAAACATCTAAACACTCTTACATCAAGACACATTTACTGGAGAAGAACTATGAGTCTGAAATATTGATCAAAATGAAGTGAGAACAAATATCTGCCAATGGAGTCCGTTCGCAAAGACCCGCCCCCCTTAGTTACTGTCGCTATGTCCGACAAAATAACGCTACGCTGCTCTCACACACACACACATGTTCTCGCGCAGTGAAAAACACATCGCGGAGAAGAGAGACACTGACACACACTCACAGACACAGACCAGCTTACGTTTCGGTTACTTTTGATATTAAACATATTAAACAAAGTCTCACCTTTCAAATTTGGTCATTTTTTTTAAAGAAATGTAAACAATACCGTTTTGTGGCTCTTTAATGTGTGTGACAGATCGCTGTGTCGCCTCAGTTAAAGCCGCTCGTGAACCGATCATCTCTTCCTTCATTTATAGCATCAAATAAACATGAATGAACATCAGAAGGAATGTTGTTTTAACCGCGGAAAGACGTCAGTACACTCCGCTTCTCAAGCTCAAATCCTCCCATGTTAATCTACTAACTCTCCTTACTGCTGTGTCCGACAAAATGGCGGATGGCGAAGTATGATTGGTTAGATCACCTGTCAATCAAGCTCTCTGCAGGGTCGATTAGCAGATATTGTTCTTGTTTTAAGGTTTAAAGCATAAACTATCTCTTTTTTTCTCCAGTAAATGTATCTTGATTGAACAATGTTGAGATATTTGTGCTGGAAAACAAGACAGAAACACTGAGGAAGAACATCATCACTGAAAAAAAAAATGTGAAGGAACATTTTCAAGTAAATTTTTACAATTATTACAAAAATGACAAGAACACAATTAGAGGAAAAAAGAAAAAAAGAGTTAACTCTAGGGTTCTTGATTCAATTTGTAAGAACCCTAGATATCAAAAAGGTTCTATGTAGAACTCTAGGGTTCTTTATTCAATTCTATGGTTCTAAGGTTCTATGTAAGGAGAACAATTTCTTAAAAGTCTGAATACTACTTTCATATTTAATGTTTTTTTCTTCTTCTAGTGATAAAGCTTGTTTACGAGCTGTTTAATTACTAAAATTGAATTTAAATAATAAAAAATGTAATAAAACCAAAATAATTATTTAAAGATTCTATAGTCTGACGGAACCCTGTACGGTTCTATAGAATCTTCCCTTCTAAGAGAAACACATCGAATTAAACGTGAAAGTTTGAAGTACACTGTAAAAAAAAATGTTTTGGTTTAACTTAAAAAAGCAAGTTACCTTGTTTCCTTAAAATTTTGAGTTAATACAACGAAGAAGAATGGTTTAATAAACAGAAACTCAAAATAGTATGTTATCTTCACACACTAGTTATCGAAGTTGATTTGACAGAAGATAAAAAGTTGTGATAAATCATGAAAATGTTTTTTTTAGAAAAACTGACTGCAATAATAATCAAAAACGTACTGCAATAAACTGTTTTATTGGCATCTTTGAGAAATCTTCCTCGCGCACGAGTTTCATCTGGAGGGCAGATTGAACATGTTGCTGTATTGTGCTGTGAACGGCTTCCTTTGGGCGTTTGCTTATGGAAAAGTGATTTTGTAAGGCGGCTTGACCTCGACGTCCCACTGCATGGAATTCCCTCCGCATGACGATCATTCTTACACACACACGGATCCACACTGGATTCATTTATACAGAGAGAAACAGTCCTTCATGAGGAGGCCGTGTTCTGAGCTCACGTAACATCAGGAACATGACACCGGTCTCCTCATTAATGCATTAAACCATGTTCTTCCTCAGTGTTTCTGTCTCGTTTCCCAGCACAAACATTTACTGGAGAAGAACAACGACTGAAAATATTAAGACTTGTTTACTGAAAAATGCATTAAAATGAAGTGAGTGAAAACAAGAACTAATATCTGCATGCTGGAGTCAAAAAAAAAGAAACTTTGTTCAAAGAGAAACGATTATTCTTCTGACTTCACTGGCAGATATTTGCTCTTGTTTTAAGCACAAACTCACTTCATTTTAATGCATTCTTCAGAACGCAAGTCTTAATATCTTCAGGCATTTTGCTTCTTCTCCAGTAAATGTGTCTTGATTTAAGAACGTTTAGATATGTGTGCTGGAAAACGAGACAGAAACACTGAGAAAGAACATCATGTATAAAGAGCGTCTGTCAGTCTCTCTGTAATGAAAGCGTCGGGTCTTTACTGCGTTCTGCACCTGTGTTCTCTGAGATGTGTGAGTGTGTTTGAGAGGAGCTTGTGTCTGAGGTGTGTGTCTGAGATGTGTGTCTGTGAGTGTGTTTGAGAGGAGCTTGTGTCTGAGGTGTGTGTCTGTGAGTGTGTTTGAGAGGAGCTTGTGTCTGAGATGTGTGTTTGTGATGTGCGTCTGTGAGTGTGTTTGAGAGAAATGAAACACGAAGTATGCACATGGAAACTATTTTTGGCGTATAAATGGCACGAGAAATAACATCCGTGGTATAGATATGCACTTTCATGGGATCGTGTTGGTTTGAGAGAAGCTTACACGTGTCCCAGCTCGTGAGCGATGGTGAAGGAAGAGCTCAGGCCGTTCTCCTCGCTGATGGAGCAGCTCCGGTGCGGGTCACACATCGTCCCCAGCTCCGCCAAACCTTCAGGATTACACACACACACACACGCACACGCGCACGCACACGCGCACGCACACACACACACACACACACACGCACGCACGCACGCACGCACACACACACACACACACACACACACACGCACGCACGCACGCACGCACGCACACACACACACGCACGCACGCACGCACGCACGCACACACACACAGAGACACACACACACGCACGCACGCAGGCACGCACACACACACACACGCACACACACGCACACAGAAAAGCATAACATTAGTCAAGTCGAGTCTCCTTCATTTATACAGCGCTTTTAACATATAGAGTTCCACAGCAGCTTTACAGTGATCACAGGAGATTACAGTAACAGAGATTACAGTAACAGAGATTACAGTAACAGAGATTACAGTAACAGAGATTACAGTAACAGAGAGTGTTTACAGCAGATCTAGAATAAAGTTATTGTCCAGATAAAGTTAGTTCTGATTGACTCACTTCCATTGCAAAGATCATCAGTCATTAACTTACACGACATCGTTCTAACAGAAAACCCTTAATGCGCTCCGGCTCATTCACACACACACACCAGTGTTTGGTGATCGAGAACGCAAACCATGAAATAAGTTCCAAGGTGCAAGCGTTGAATAATTTTGAAAAGCGTTATCATCTCCGCGTAAGCTTCAAAAACGTGAACCTGTGAGAACGCAGATAGCGTGCACATGCGCATCACGTGTTTAGTCTATAGATTTGCGCGTTTAAATATATGTGCGCAGGTGTGTAGTTTTATTTTACAAATTGACCTCAACAAATGACTCGTCTGGCCTGAAAAATTCATAATACTGAATTTTTTGTCGCTTCCTCATATCCATGAACCCAGTATCCAGCGCTTTCCCGCTGTAAGGATCGCTGGGACGCCTGGATGAGACTGCGGGCCCTAAACACCTGCAGGACCCTGGGTCTGTGCATTCATGACCACAGCTGGCCCTGTGTGATGACCTGATGACAGACCGGTTCTGCTTCAGGAACCAGTTTCACTGCAGGAACCAGATTAAGTGACACACTAATCACACACTAATGAAAAGGTCCTGCATATGGCCTACTATGATGAAAAACTCAAACATATGTGAAAAGATACGCAGTATCATAAGAGCTGTTGACACATGACCAACAGGACTAAAAGATACACTGCAAAAAATGCTTTTCTTACTTAGTATTCTTGTCTTGTTTCCAGTCCAAATATCTAAAAAATCTTCAATCAAGATGCATTTACTAGATGAGTAAAATGACATAAGATATTAAGTCTTGTTTTCTGGGGAAATAAATACAAATTAAGGGAGTTTTTGTTTAAAACAAGCTAAATTATCTGCCAATGGGGTAAGAAAAATAATGTTGAAAAATAATGTTGTTTCTGTTTGAATTAAGATTATTTTTCTTACCCCATTGGCAGATAATCTTGCTTGTTTTAAACAACAACTCCCTTAATTTTTATTTATTTCCCCAGAAAACAAGACTTAATATCTTATGTCATTTTACTCATCTAGTAAATGCATCTTGATTGAAGATTTTTTAGATATTTGGACTGGAAACAAGACAAGAATACTAAGTAAGAAAAGCATTTTTTGCAGTGAATTAATAAATTCATTAAAGAAAAACACCTGTTACGTCGCATGCAAAACAATGTTTTGTAATACTGCCAGATTGATTAAATTTTGACATCAAAAAGGAGGAAAAACAAACTATTATTTAAAAAACTAAATATAAAACATTATGCAGATTGAGCAAGAACAAACTTAAGTAATTTTGATTTAAAAAAAAATATTTTTATTATTTAATGTGAAACGGTATGAAGTACAATAAGCACACAATACGTTTGAAATAATTAATTTGCATTTTCAAAAATACTATTAAAACACTAAATTTGAAACAGTATGCATGAAGATATTTAATTAATGAAAAAAAAATATATATATATATATTTTGACATATTTTTACTTGAAAAATAGTGTACAAGTCCTATAGAACACTATTTTTTTAAATGTGTGGCAATCAAATAATGAGTCAAATATATAAAAAGGTGCTTTGACACGACCACACTGAAATATGTTATTTTTGCACTTTAAAGCATAACTCAGCTGTGCGCTACAGGTTTGGATGAAACAGAGAGAGTCCTTACCTAACGTGTCACACTTGTCTTTTGCTCGACAGATGTCCTGCCTGAGAAACAAACACACTCATGACACAACACACACTACACAAGTGTTTATGCTTTCAATCCACTGTCGTAATGATAATCACATGATCAAAGCTGTGACTCAAGAAAGGTTGTGAGGTCAGAGGTCAAGTTAAGGTCACCTGGTTATGAGAAGGGCCGTGTCATGATGACCCGGGTGACTGTCGTCCAAAACATTGTGGCTTTGTTGCCACGTGCAGAAGTTATGAAGTGTCGCGGTGGCGTAGAAGTTTATATTCGGTCCTTCCTGAGGAAAAACACACACTTTTACACACAAAGCAGTTTATTATATCTGTTTTATATTTAATAATCACTCAGATTTTGTCTCAGGACACTAATATTCCACTGTTTTTCCAAAACTTCCACACAATAAGTCAATCTTATCTGAGAGGTTTCCCCTAGACTTCCACATTAATGAGTCGGCTCAGATCTTTTGATGAGCAATTATTGAGATCATATTGAGTTTTGATGGCAGACTTTGGGGTCTTGAGCAAATCTGAGCACATTTTGAGACATTATTGAGCTCTCTTCTGAAACTGTTGAAGAGACACGTGAGATTATTGGGGCTTTTTCTCTGGAGAAACATCAGAGACTTCAGCAAAAGTCTCCATTTAATCTCACTGCTGTCTACGAGAAACAACTGAGAACACAGAGAGATCTCATTTTGCTCATTTATGTCTCAGGACACTTCATGCAGTCTCAGATTTTTCCCTTAGACTTACACATAAATGATAAAGCTCAGATCATTTGATGAGAAATGATTGAGATCATATTGAGATCTCTGACTTCTGATGACAGACTTTTGGGGTCTTGAGGAAATCTGAGCACAGTTTGAGACATTATTGAGATTATTATTGAGACACGTGTGGGTCTCTGGAGACACATCTGAGACACGTAACCTCACTGCTGTCCAGGAGAAACATCTCAGAACGTACACAGATCTCACTTGTCTGTTGTCAAAAGGATGTTTTCTGAAGTACCTGTTCGTTATGTATGACGATGAGCTTGACGATCATGATGTTGATGAGGTTTCCCACACTGGGGTCTCTGTAGATCGCTGCAACCTGAAACAAGAGAGAGAAATACCCATAATCCCTTGCTCTTCCAAACACACTGATAATAAACCACATCAGATGTTGAAGTTTAAAAACAAAGTCCTTTCTCTCTTTTAATAATTTTGAACGAGTTATCCATGCTTTTATCACCACAGGGCTTGACTATTGCAACTCTCTCTATTTGGGAATTAGTCACTCTTCTTCAAACCGCCTTTAGATGGGTCCACACGCGTCTGCCAGGGTTTTACCGTGAGCTCGTGAGCACATCACCCCTGATCTACAGTCTCTATTGATTTTAGAGATTGATTTTAAAGTGCTTTTATTGGTTTTTAAATCTTTGCATGGTTTAGCACCCCAATATCTTTCTGACCCTTTCATTGATTTTCCACATAAAAACCGAGACTTTGGACCGGCACCAACAATAACTATTTTAAATCAAAGTTAAAATCTTTTTTATTTGATCTGACTTATAATTCATGAATTCAGTCTTTCTGTGCTTTGTTGCTTACTTGTGTCTTTGTCTGTATTTTATTTAACCCCTTATCAAGCACCCCACCTTTTTTTAATAGACATGAAAATGCACATTTCAAACTTAAATGGTTGTAATTCAAGAATGCTTTGGTATATCGATGTAAGATTGGTCTTGTTTTAAAGAAGACATTTGGTAGATTTTTGTAGAATTGAAATAAATTAAGAAAGTTAAACAGAAAAAAAGTTATAGAAGTTTGAGAAAATGTACAACGTTAAAAAATTTATTATTCATATTTTATATAAAATATATATTTTCAAAACCTGGAGGACTCTAAAAATGCAAAAAAATCAAAGGCAAAAATCTGAACAAGTTGTGTTTCAAATGTTAGGTTGATATCTCAGAATATAAGCGTTCAGTGAGATTTAGTTTGGGCGCAGTACCACACTTCTCCACTAGTGGACATCACTGCCCATATAAGGGCGCCTCCATTTCCATATGTTGTTTGAGTCTGAACCATTATTTTTACAATTGTCATACAATTTATGAAGTAGACATCCTATTCAGAAGTAGTGTTGGAAGTTTGGCAGATTTAGAAATGAACTCAACCTCTAAGAAACACAAAAGATCCCGTATGTGCATTATAGCTCGCCGCCACATCACTAATGCTGAATCTATTATTGTTTTCTTTATATTTAAAACATTTTCAGAGCTTTTTTTCTAAAATAATTGAATGGATGCTATCTTTTAAACTCTTGGCATGAAAACAAACTGAGGTTTCTACCATTCTTTCATGATTTTTCATGTTCATCACTATTTCAAAATAAAGGTCTGAACACGCCTCAGGAGTATGAACATATTCTTGCTGCAAATTGATAAATTACGGCTCCTCTGTGTATTTTGAAAAGCAGTCACCAAATATGTAAACTATAGATTGAAAGCTTTCAAATGATATATAGTTTGTCAGGATTAGTTTAGGTTTAGTATAGGATATTACTGCCGGCGATGGTTATTAATTCTGTACAGCACATTGGTCAACAGCAGTTGTTTTTAATTGTGCTTTATTAATAAATTGAAATGCATCTAATGAATCGTGTTTGAGGGGGTTTCCTGCCCAAAAGTCAAATGGCTGTCCTGCGCTAGATCTTCTAAATCTTCAAGCGAAACTTCAAACCCTGAGGCGATCCAGCCGGAAGTCATTAGTTCTCCATAAACACTGTGTTTAGAAGAAGCCAACGGGGAAACTCAGACAGACGGCTTCAATTACAGAGAGAGACACACATCTCCACTATACATCACTGTCACACACACTGATGCAGTCTTCTGATTGGCTGAGGGAACACGCCACTATGACATCATCAGAACACTATGGGCCCTATTGTAACGCTCTGAAACGCAAGTATCTCTGTGGGCGGATCCCGGCGCTGTTGCTATTATACCGGCGGGATAAACGACTCTTGCGCCCGACGCAAATCTAAAGTGTGTTGGTCTGAAGTCTTCATTACTCACAGGTGTGGTTTGGGCGTAACGTGAAATAAACCAATCAGAGCGTCCTCTCACATTAGCTTCGGTTAAACAGGCGTATAATAATTTGGGTAAATGTGTTGCTAGATTTATGTATTTCTTCACATCTTCACGGACACAACAATGATTTCCCTCGTGTGTTAATATGTTTCCTTGTAATAATGTATGATTTGCAAAAATGAAAACTGCTGCGTCTGTTTAGATTAGAGAATCAAAGTGTGTGTGTTGTTCACACGCTACATAATGGCCAATCACGCGCCCTTAAAATAGCATATGACTAACGCGCGGCGCCGCTGTCTTTAGACTGGGTTTCTCCTGGTCAGCGGCGGAGTTGTTTTCTGGAACTGCAGAATATCACCAGGGAACGTTTGCGCCGGAACACACTCCTCTTTGCGCTGCACTCGAATTAACGCTAGATGTTTTGATATAAATTACAGACATGCATATGAGGAATAATTTCTCAGTTATTTTGCTTTATTTCCAGATTCACTCATAGACTCGTTCTTACGCACTAGAGCTCGATCACACATGCGCTAAATCTCTTGACAAACTAAAAGGCGTAAATGACATCTGTATGTATTCTAAATAAAAGACACAGATTGCACTGAACGCTGTCGCTCACACACACAACTCTGCGAATGTTCGTTGGAACGATGGTTTCGGGAAACGCCGACTCGCTGAACCGCTGATAACGACAGAACGTACGAACATAGTTGCGATGCTTTTTGGAAACGCACCCCTGATCAACATTCAGTTTTTAATTAGCATAAATAAAAGGCAGTATAATCCTCTCTGGATCTCCGGTGTGGATGTGCTCTTCTCTCACTGACCTCGGTGTTCTCTGAAGGATCTGCTGTAAATATTGTCCACATGTTGTTTTGAACAGTTTTTACTCATTTATATCTGGATTTAAACCCAAAAACTGGCTCATTAAATCAAAATATATGGACCGGAGCAGTGCGGGTGGCCAGAAGACCCCCTGATGCTCTATCAAAGCACGGCCTTGTGGGTAAAAAGTCCAGCCAAGTTATTATGGAGTAAATCAGTGCATGAGGTATGGAACCAATTATTGATTAAAACTATTTAATAGACTTCAAACCGACTGAACGCTCATGAGGACAACAGCAGATTTATGAGCTCAAAAACAAGACAAACTACAGATGTTTTCTCCAGAAATAATATATAATTCTAACATCATTAGTCATTTGTAAGGCATAAGAGAGTGAAAAGAATAAAGCGTTGATTTACTTACTACTGACATGATTGTGAGTATGTAGTGCTCGAGGTTGCGGCCGTGATGGCGGAGCATCTTGCTGTCGGCCGTGACCATGAGCTCCACGAAGCGCGGGTACGACAGGAAGCGTCTCTTGCGGGAACGGGACGCGCTGGGACCGTCCTGGGAGCGCTTCCGCATCGCTTCCTGTATCGACATCACTTCCTCTTCCAGAGTTCTGTTGCTATGGAGACTGATGGGATCGTTGTCGTGATGTTCTGTGGGAAAAGAAGCACAACTTCGTAAACCCTTTTACTGTGTTACAGTACAAATTACATCAATATATTAGATTAATGTATATTTAAAGGCACTACAAATGATTAAAATATGTATTTTAATTTAAATATTTAAATGTTTAACTAGAAATAAAACATTAAAATAACAATAATAATACTAATTTATATGCAAATATATATAATTCATATTATATATAAAAATTATGAGTTATTAGTAATATTATTAGTAATATAAATATTGCAATATACAATTTAATAATAACATACTTTTATAACAACAAATCTTTATAGCCCCTTTTACTGCATTACAGTAAAAATTAAATTAATATATTAAATTAATATATATTTAAAGGGAGTATCATTTCTACACTGATTTTTATATGTATTTTTATTTATGAAAACGCTGAAGCGCACACACACACACACACACACACACACACACACACACACACACACACACACATTGTTTCAGCCGTCATGTGTCTCTCAGCTGATCTGGAGTCAATTTTCAGCACGAGCCGCTCTGATGTAATCCCACATGTGGTGTGTGTGTGTGTGTGTGTGTGTGTGTGTGTGTGTGTGTGTGTGTGTGTGTGTGTGTGTGTGTGTGTGTGCGTGTGTGTACATCATCATCATCTTCATCTTCATCATCATCTTCATCATCATCATCATCTTTATCATCATCATAATCATCATCTTCATCATCATCTTCATAATCTTCATCATCTTCATCATCATCTTTATCATCTTCATCATCATCATCTTCATCATCTTCATCATCATCATCTTTATCATCATCATAATCAATCATCATCATCTCCATCATCTTCATCATCACATCATCATCCTCATCATCATCATCTTTATCATCATCATAATCAATCATCTTCATCATCATCTTCATCATTATCTTCATAATCTTCATCATCTTCATCTTCATCATCTTCATCATCATCATCATCTTTATCATCATCATAATCATCATCTTCATAATCTTCATCATCTTCATCATCATCATCATCATCATCTTCATCATCTTCCTCATCTTCATCATCTTCATCATCTTTATCATCATCATAATCAATCATCTTCATCATCATCTCCATCATCATCATCCTCATCATCATCATCATCTTTATCATCATCATAATCAATCATCTTCATCATCTTCATCATCATCTTCATCTTCATCATCATTATAATGATGAAGATGATGATGATGATGAAGATGAAGATGATGAATGATTCATCTTCATCATCATCATAATGATGAAGATGATGATGATGATGATGAAGATGATGAATGATTCATCTTCATCATCTTCATCATCATCTTCATCATCATAATCTTCATCATCATCTTCATCTTCATCATCATTGAGCCGAACGCTTTGAACAAACTCCATCGTTCCAGCAGAAAAAACTTCAGAAAATGATGATGACACGCTTTACGAGGAGGACATCTGCGTGTGTTTATTCACACACACCGGACGACACACAACCAGCACTCTGTAAACTACACACTCATGCTGACGGGTCAGGTGGGACCTTTGACACAAAGCTGGACTTCTTCACACACTCTGATGCTGATCTAAACATGAGATCACTGATGGAAACCAATAACTCGTGAGAATGAGGCTTTAGCTGGAGTCATAAACACACTCACTGAACTGTGTGTCACATGACAGAGACCTGAGCAATGGCTCATCCAATCACATTACAGAATAGAATTTTAATGAGAATTAAAAAAAAAAAATATATATATATATTTAGGAAAAAAAGTTAATATTATATATTAAATGAAATAAAATAAATAAATATTAAATAAAAATAAATATTTCAATATTAAATAATTTTTTTAATATATTTAGCAAAAATAAATACATTTATAAATAAAATTAATTTAAAAATGTTTTGAGCAAAAATAAATAAATAAAAATAAATAAATACATTAATAAATAAAACATATATTTAAATTTAAATACATTTTAAAATATATTTAGTAACAATTACTTAAAAAATATACAATTATATACACAATTTCTTAAAAAACAAGTATTAATATCTCATGCCATTTTGTTTCTCAAATGTATCCCGTTTGAAGGATGTCATGAAACTTCAGTGACAATAAACTTCACAATCATTCATCAGAAACACGTGATTGATCATCTTCACCAGGTTATGTCTGAAAACCTGCAGATTATAGTTATTAAGAGCAATCTCTGGAGTACTATTGTTACAAGTTCGTTTTTTATAATGTTTATTTCACTTGCAAATATTTAAGTTAATGATAACAACCCTGATAAACACTAAACATGAGCAATGGCGACATGAAACTTGACACTACTAAACAGAAAACATCAAAAACGGCCTCAACCAAACAAAGCAGCGCATTCATAAAAGAGACACACACACACACACACACACACACACACACACACACACACACACACACACACACACACACACACACACACACACACACACACACTCGTCTCCTGAACAGACGAGACGAGTCGACCCGTACTCCCGCCGGTCACATGACCCGAAGAGCCAGATAAACACACTGATCTGAACGCCAGGAACATGCTAACATCTCACGGCAGCGCTTGAAGCTTAGCCCTAAACTCAAATTAAAGACATCCTATAATAACTAAAACGCTTGTTATACCATTTGAGATATTTAAAACTTGAAAATACTTTCTTTTATACTCGCACATAAACTCCTGATTACATTTTACAGTCCACAAATCTTTTTAAGTCACAAACCTTGAAAAACCCCAGATGAATGCGACGGTAAAGTGGCTAAACTGCACGTAGAGCTCAGAAACCCGTGCTATTAGCGACACCGGTGGCCGTTAGGTGAACTGCAGGCAGCAACTATTGCCAATTACTGAAACTTTACATTTTTAGATTATAAAGTCTATTTGAAAGTAATCTAGATCTGAGTATGTGAGTCGGCTGAGCGGCTCTTTCGGTGTTAGCCTGAACATTGTATAAGCATTAGTTTGACGTGTCACTGAACGGAAGAGACTCTCAAGAGCGTAAACATCACATCTTTTCCTTCACATAAAAATCAGTATACATGCTTAGACTTGTAGTCAAGACCGCCAAAACCGAGACCAAGACAGTACTGAGACCAGAGGGTATCGAGACCAAGACCAAGACCAAGACCAAGTCGAGACCAAGACCAAGTCGAGACCAAGACCAAGTCGAGACCAAGACCAAGTCGAGACCAAGACCAAGTCGAGACCAAGACCAAGTCGAGACCAAGACCAAGTCGAGACCAAGACCAAGACCAAGACCAAGACCAAGTCGAGACCAAGACCAAGACCAAGACCAAGTCGAGACCAAGACCAAGTCGAGACCAAGACCAAGACCAAGACCAAGACCAAGACCAAGACCAAGACCAAGTCGAGACCAAGACCAAGACCAAGACCAAGTCGAGACCAAGACCAAGTCGAGACCAAGACCAAGACCAAGACCAAGTCGAGACCAAGACCAAGTCGAGACCAAGACCAAGACCAAGTCGAGACCAAGACCAAGTCGAGACCAAGACCAAGTCGAGACCAAGACCAAGACCAAGTCGAGACCAAGTCCAAGTCGAGACCAAGTCCAAGACCAAGACCAAGACCAAGACCAAGACCAAGACCAAGACCAAGACCAAGTCCAAGACCAAGACCAAGACCAAGACCAAGACCAAGACCGGTCCCGAGACATATATCACTATACAGGCTTTCACAGACAACCTAGGAAGCCTCTTTTCTTTTACTGTCGTTACAAGCCAATCACACATTTGCAATAAAATGCGATTAACGCATGAAAGTTCTTACACACGGCCCCTTTAAGATGTTCAAACACCTGACTCTACATACACTCGACATGGTTTCGAGCTTCTCTGACGACAGAGAGTGTAAATGGATCCACGTCCAGGTGTGGAGATGAGCCACTTTAACAGCCCTTATTATGGAGACGCATCTCTCAACACGTCTCCAGACGAGCCAGACGCGAGCCCAGCGCTGACGGAGAAGCTCACCGCTGCTGTGTTAGCATCGCTCAGGGGCTTATTATAGCAGTTCAATGTCAATATTCACTATATCACATTCTCATATCATATCACATCACTCAAACTACCGCCGAGCAGCGCTAGATGTCAGACTGAGTAGAGCGCTTCTAGAGTCGAGTAGAGGCCGGTTTCTCTGTCGGACACAGGAGATCTGAGGAGGACGTCTGCGGCAAACATGCACCCGTATCTCGTGAGAACAATCGCTTCAGAGATGAAGACACAGCGTTTGTTCTCCGCCGTTGTGTTTCAAAGGAGTGCTTACGAGGACACCCTCATCCTCTGGATTCAGCAGACACACACACACACACACACACACACACACCACAACATGTCCATGCAGAGAGGACAAATCACATTAATATCTCAAACTCGGCTCAGAGATCTCAATCCTTCTCATCGGCACATTTATTTTACTGCTCTACTGCAAAAAATGCTTTTCTTACTTCATATTTTTGTCTTGTTTCCAGTCCAAATATCAAACATTTCTTAAATCGAGATGCATTTACTAAAGTAGTAAAATAACATAAGATATTAAGTCCTGTTTTCTGGTGAAATTTATCAAAATTAAGTGAGTTTTTGCTTAAAACAAGCAAAATGATCTGCCAATGGGGTCATAAAAATAATCTTGTTTCTGTTTGAATTAACATTATTTTTCTGACCGCATTGGCAGATAATTTAGCTTTTTTTTAAGCATTAATTCCCCGGAAAACAGGACATAATATCTTATGACATTTCACTCATCTAGTAAATGCATCTTGATTTAAAGAGTTTTAGATATTTGGACTGGAAACAAGACAAAAGTACTGAGTAAGAAAAGCATTTCTTGCAGTGTGATGAGATGACTACTCCTTTTTTATGCGTCTGTACTAGAAAGTGTGATCAGATATGGCGAGTCCACTTGGTACGGTGATCTTTCTGTAATATTAAAATTAAAGAAACTAAATATTGTTTGAACTTCGATGAAAATGATTGGACTGAAAGACTATGACAGAAGGTTTAAAATCTCTTTTGTACCGGTATCAGTTACACTGTTGAACATGAATTAGTGAAGTTATTTATTTTTATGTGTATGAATATTTTGTGTAATTTTTTTCATGTATCAGGTTTTGGCGAAATGCTGGCTATGGAGTCCATTACAAATTTCCCTATCAGGAACAATAAAGTATATTTCATTTCATTTCATGACTAGTGACTCGTTTTGGACAGAGACATTAAAGTTGATATATAAACTAAACGCACCTGAGAACTTCATAAAAGAGTAAAAAGCTTTGAGCAATAAACATTCAGGGAAGCATAACGTCATCGTCCATCCGCTTGGCAGCCTATAAACTGGGACAGTTGGCACGATCCGAACACATCCCATCTTCCCTTTCATCCTCCTCTGTCTCTCTCCGGCCAATCGCAGCTCTGCTTTAAGACAAGACTCCTCTTTCAAGCCAGACATAAAGAAGTGCCCCATCACTGACCCTCACAAAGACGGGCTTTATGTGTCCGCAGACCTGCGGAGGCCGGTGGAGAGAGAGAGTCCCTCACCCATCCGGACCCGTCTCCCTCGCTTTTAGCACGCCGGAGCGATACTGTACAGTTCAAGTTATCATTATTCACACATAATCATAAGACATCAGTCATTAGTTTGAGTATCACTGTAGTTGTAATAAATATGGGCGTTACAGAAGGTCATGTGATCTGAATCTGAAATAAACAAGACTTTTACAAAAAAAATTTAAATAGTAATATTTTTGTACTTGTTTTACGTAAAAATAATTTTTTTAATGTATTGGGAACAGTGGTGGGGAAAGTTACTTTTAAAAGTAATGCAATACTCCCTAAAAAGTAACTAATTGTGTTACTTAGTTATTTTATGGAAAGTAATGATTTGATTTTTTGTTTTATAAAAACCAAAAAAAGTTATATTTTTTGGTAAATGTAAAGGCATTTTCACACCGAAAGTGAAATGAATAATCCTCAGGCTGAAGGAAATGCAGTTACACTTTATCTTAAGATGTCATTGTTACAGTGTAATTATACATGTAAGTATTGAGTAATATTAATGAACTACATACTTACTATAGGGTTAGGGTTTGGTTTAGGGTTGCATGTAATTATGCATAATTTATAGTTATTACTATAGTAACTACATGTAACATGATGTAACAATGACGCTGTAAAATAAAGTGTTACCGGAAATGCAGATTCATGCCTGTAATTTTAAAGCTTTCAGCTGTGCTGCCATTCTGGATCAACTCTTACTTCAGCAATAAAAACTACAAAATTAATTATTTTTTAATTATTAATATGGTTGAATCGGTTTATGGAAGGTCAGCAGCAAAGACATTGGTTAATAAAGTGAGATTAAATGCATTAAGTACACTTGTGTTATTTAACATTTTTGAAGTTTGTGTAATACTCTGCATATGCATTTAACTGATTTTATTAACTTTGAGGAATAATCTGTTTTTGAGCAAGTAAATTGATTCTCACATTAGTCTAGAACTAGAACTAATCATGTTTACACGTTTATCTCTGCACTTACTCACGCTTTATCTCAACATGCAGACAGGAGAGGCGTCAGTCGATACATGGGATACATAAGTAACTTGAGTTACTTTTTTGAAATAAATGTAAAAGTAATGCGTTACTTTACTAGTTACCTGAAAAAAGTAATCTGATTACATAACTCGAGTTACTTGTAATGCGTTACCCACAACACTGGTTATGAACATAAATCTTTTTTGTCTGATGCACTAAAAATGTTTCTTTTTTACTTATAGATATATAATATGTGACATTGGCAGATATTTGTTCTTGTTTTAAGCACAAAATCACTTAACTTTGATGATTTTGTCAGAAAACAAGTCTTAATATCTTCAGTCGAGGTTCTTCTCCAGCTTGATTTAAGAATGTTTAGATATGTTTAGAAAACAAGACAGAAACACTGAGGAAGATCATTTTTTGCAGTGCGTCAGTTATGATACTATGTTCACTAAAGCCCTTTAAACGGGTTAGTTTAGTGTCTTCAGGCTCAGATCACTGAACACACAGACCCAGCTGTGTGTCATGCACAAAAACAATTACGAAACTACATGAAGCGCTTCCCCCATAAAGCCCGAAGATCCCGGTTAATCTGTCTGCCTTTGCAGCATTCATCTGGAGATCTGGCACTCCTCAAACACAAAACAAACAGAGCCGCTCTGAAACTGAGCTGTCCTGGCAACCGAAGCCAGCGAGCGCACTACGCCAGATTAAGTCCAGACGGCAGCGCTGGCTTGGGCGTGTGTGTGCCGCGAGCGAACTGCGCTGAAGCTCTTCTGGATCTCTGGCAGCGGCGGGAGGAGAGGCGGTGGGCGGCAGGTGCACGAGCGCACAGGTGAGCAACCTCACACAAGACCCTTTAAAGGGACAGTTCACCCGAAAGTGAAAAATAGCCCATGATTTACTCACCCTGAAGCGGTCCTAGGTGTGTATGACTTTCTTCTTTCAGACGATTACAATCAGAGTTATATTAATAAATGTCCAGGCTCTTCCAAGCTTTATAATGGCAGTGAATGGCTGTCCAAGTCCATAAAAGTGGATCTATACATGATAAAAGTGCATCTATCCATGATAAAAGTGCATATATCCATCATAAAAGTGCATCTGTCCATCATAAAAGTGCATCTGTCCATCATAAAAGTGCATCTGTCCATCATAAAAGTGCATCTGTCAATCAAAAAAGTGCATCTATCCATCATAAAAGTGCATCTATCCATCATAAAAGTGCACCTGTCCATCATAAAAGTGCATCTGTCCATCATAAAAGTGCATCTATCCATCATAAAAGTGCATCTATCCATCATAAAAGTGCATCTGTCCATCAAAAAAGTGCATCTATTCATCATAAAAGTGATATAACTCTATTCAACTGAAAGAAGAAAGTCATACACACCTACAGTAAGTGAGTAAATCAT
>NC_136900.1:25023383-25028383 GCF_949152265.1 Phoxinus phoxinus | reverse complement strand
TTTGTCTTCAATAAAAAAAAAATCTAAAACTAATTCTGGTCTCTGGACACCATTACAAATAATTTAAGCAAACAAACAAACAAACTTTAAATGGAAACAGCTGAATAGCAGCGGATGATCATCTTTATGTCTGTGTTGCAAGCCGTCCTCGGGCTGTTTACGAGTCGAGCGGGACGAAACACGCGTTCCTGTCGTCCTCTGAGCTCGGAGACTGATGAACGACTCCATGACGACCCCGTGACCTCATCAGAGACTAAACGAGCGCCGCCCTGCAGGGACGAATCACCTCTATTACCTGAGATCGCTAATTACCGTATGCAAGCGGGTCAGGAGCACATCCTCACAGACGGCCTGAGGTCAGTCGGGAGTTGAGCAAACGGACTATATCTGACAATCACATCCGCTCATTCTGTCCCACACCAGTCACTTCTCTAAAATAACTAGTCATGCTTAAACACCCAGTCGTGCCTCGAGAAGAGTAACTCAACTAAAACTGCCTAATCCTCACAGAGAGAACTAATCCTGAATTCATGCAATTACCGTAATAATGAGCTTCCTGCTTAAAAACTAGTGCAAAAAATATATTTACCGCTTAACTTCTAGTTATCTGCTGTGACCATGTTACTAGCCACCAGTCCATGTGTTTACCCAGACAGCCACATTGTGTCGGCCCAGATCCGGCCCACATCTGGTACATGAACCCTGAGTTTATGATCACTAGTCCATTATAGGAGAACAAAACCCAAAGCCTAATCCTCACAGAGAGAACTAATCCGGCATTCATGGCGGTATTAACGTAATTACCCAGAAAGCAACATAGTTTCGGCCCAGATCCGGCCCACATCTGGTACGCCTGGTATCCACATGTACCGGATCTGGACCGACACTATGTTGCTGTCTGGTTATGAATTTCCCACAAGTAAAAATTTGAAAGTTGGAAACACTCTGACTTTTAACTATCTGCTGTGATATCACACAAAAAACACTCATCTCTAACCACTAACCCTGAGTTTAAACTCACTAGTCAAGTCTACCCAAGTCATTTAAACTAAAATAACTCGCAGTTTAAACATCCACATCTTTGTTGAACTCGCAATTACAAGTTGAGAAACAATCCCAGTTAACTATTGCGACAACTAATTGCCAAAGCTTGTCTACTCTTTTACTACAAACTCAAAATATGTACTTTTTCTTCACAAAAAGAGTTCATATCCAGCAAGCAATTTTGCGTTTAAAAGACGTCTAAAAAACGTCCAAACACAGCACTGACGTCTAGACTAAAACAAGGCGAAATTTGTGCTGTCAGTGAAAATTTAATAGACGTCTAACCATCGCCCAGGATAGACTCGTCATCAATTAGATAACAAAGAACAGAAATGAGTGAAGAAATGAAACCAAACACCTTGTAATCACCGTTGACTTTGCTCACATGATGGAATATCATACATCTCGCAAGTTATTTTGGCTAGAATTGTGTTACTTACAGCCGGACTGTATCGGGTCTATAGTTAACCTAAGACGGTGACATGATGGCTATTGCTTGCTGGGTAGTTTTCTGCTAGTTTGTCTTTGTTGAACTTGCAATTACAAGTTGAGAAACACTAATAATCGCAGTTACGTAACATCACAAAAAACAACCAAAACTAAACAGTTAGCAAACACTAAATGTTACTAGTTACCAGATCTTTAACCTCTAACTCTGAGTTTATACGTACTAAAGTCCAGTCCATTCTCTCTAAGGCCTTTGTTGAACTGGTAACTAGACTGGACTTCCTATGAAACTATCAATGGCAGCAGCTTCAGTCAAGTCAAGTCACGTCACATCACATCACGTTAAGTCAAGTCAAGTCAAGTCAAGTCAAGTCAAGTCAAGTCACAACAAGTCAAAACAAGACAAGTCAAGTCAAATCAAGTCAAGTCAAGTCAAGTCAAATCAAGTCAAGTCAAGTCAAGTCAAGTCAAGTCAAGTCAAGTCAAGTCAAGTCAAGTCAAGTCAAGTCAAGTCAAATCAAGTCACGACAAGTCAAGTCACGTCAAGTCAAGTCAAGTCAAGTCAAGTCAAGTCAAGTCAAGTCAAATCAAGTCACGACAAGTCAAGTCAAGTCAAATCAAGTCAAGTCAAGTCAAGTCAAGTCAAGTCAAGTCAAGTCAAGTCAAGTCAAGTCAAGTTAAGTCAAGTCAAGTCAAGTCAAGTCAAGTCAAGTCAAGTCAAGTCAAGTCAAGTCAAGTCAAATCAAGTCACGACAAGTCAAGTCAAGTCAAGTCAATAGTCAAGTCAAGTCAAGTCAAGTCAAGTCAAATCAAGTCACGACAAGTCAAGTCAAGTCAATAGTCAAGTCAAGTCAAGTCAAGTCAAGTCAAGTCAAATCAAGTCACGACAAGTCAAGTCAATAGTCAAGTCAAGTCAAGTCAAGTCAAGTCAAATCAAGTCAAGTCAAGTCAAGTCAAGTCAAGTCAAGTCAAGTCAAGTCAAGTCAAATCAAGTCACGACAAGTCAAGTCAAGTCAAGTCAATAGTCAAGTCAAGTCAAGTCAAGTCAAGTCAAATCAAGTCACGACAAGTCAAGTCAAGTCAATAGTCAAGTCAAGTCAAGTCAAGTCAAGTCAAGTCAAATCAAGTCACGACAAGTCAAGTCAAGTCAAGTCAAGTCAAATCAAGTCACGACAAGTCAAGTCAAGTCAATAGTCAAGTCAAGTCAAGTCAAGTCACGACAAGTCAAGTCAAGTCAAGTCAAGTCAAGTCAAGACAAGTCAAGTCAAGTCAAGTCAATAGTCAAGTCAAGTCAAGTCAAGTCACGACAAGTCAAGTCAAGTCAAGTCAAGTCAAGTCAATAGTCAAGTCAAGTCAAGTCACGACAAGTCAAAACAAGACAAGTCAAGTCAAGTCACGACAAGTCAAAACAAGACAAGTCAAGTCAAGTCACGACAAGTCAAGTCAAAACAAGACAAGTCAAGTCAAGTCAAGTCACAAGTCAAGTCAAGTCAAGTCAAGTCAAATCAAGTCACGACAAGTCAAAACAAGACAAGTCAAGTCAAGTCACGACAAGTCAAAACAAGACAAGTCAAGTCAAGTCACGACAAGTCAAGTCAAAACAAGACAAGTCAAGTCAAGTCAAGTCACGACAAGTCAAGTCAAGTCAAGTCAAGTCAAGTCAAGTCAAGTCAAGTCAAGTCACCTTAATTTATACAGCGCTTTAACAATATGGACTGTTTCAAAGCAGATAAAGTTATTGTCCAGCTAAAGCTAGTTTTAATTGATTCACTTCCGTTGCAAAGATCATTAGTTATTAACTTAGGGGCCGCTAACACAACACCACTCTAACAGAAAACCCTTAATGCGCTCTGGCCTCAACAGTGTTTGGTGCTCGAGAACGCAAACCTTGAAACAGGATCCAAGGTGCAAGCACTGAATAATTTTGAAAAACATTAATATCTCCACCTAAGCTTCAAAAACGTGAATCTGTGAAAATGCTGCCGGCGTGCACACGGCGTTCATCAGGTGACAGATCTTTAACCCCCTCACTCTCGATACTCACCAGTCCCGTGCAGAGGCTGAAGACGGCGTGGTGTTCGCGGCGAGCGTTGACGTGTCCTCTGAAGAAACAGTGGCGCAGGTCTTCTCCGCGCTTCTCCTCGTCTCCCAGATGAAGCACCGTGTAGGACGGAGCGATGAATCCCGGATCAGCCGTGAGGTTGAGGTGAAAGGCCTGACCGAACGCCTCGATCCGGTAATGAGCCCTGGAGATCTCGGCGTCAGCGCTACGCCTTCTCCTGCGGTAATGCTGTTGGTGCGGGAACGACTCGCCGAAATCATTCAAGCGCACAGGAGTGACGATCTCATACGACGACAGCTGTCTGATGAAGCTCTCTGAAACACAACACATCAGGGTTACATCTCAGATCAGGCCTTGAAGCTTTTTTATTTAGTGTAACACTCAAAATAATTAATTGGTTTGAGTAGGACCAACTAGTTCAGTCAAATAAATTTTTATGAGTATTTAGCACTTTCTTTTTCTTTCAAGTTCACAGAACTGATATATTTTAAGTAAGCTAAACTGTTTCATTGTTTTGAGTTTTATGAAATTATTTATTTTAATTTAGACAAACTTAAGTTTAACTGGAACGGATGGGATGTCCATTTCCCAGCATGCTTTGCTGATGGCACTAGAAAGGGAGAGTAAATGCTAAAATTAAGTGTAATATAATGTTGTTGTTTTTGTGTAAGATTAATGTTAAGTGGGAGATTTAGTAGTGATTAATGTTTTGTTATGCTAATTTAGAAGAATTTCTGTTAATGTTGGTTTTAGGATAGTTACCATCATGGTGACGAGCTGTGCATGAGCTTGACTTGAGAGCAAATAATACCTTTATATTGTTGCGCTCATACAGCAAGTGCTTCTGTATAACATACTATTGCTAATATGTTAGCAAATTAGTATGTTAGCAGATTAGCTTGTTAAAGCTAACTAAGTTTATACTAATAAAAGTATTCACATTGAGATTACATGAAAGTTTAAAGTTAATTGTATGAATTAATGTACTCAAACATTTTAATTGTTCTTAACTTGAAATGTATAAGTACAAAATAAAAATCTGCTAGTTCTGCTTACTTAAATTTTAAATTTCAGATCTTAAAAAATTGAGGCCTTAAATGTTTTGAGTTCTGCCAACTTATTCGGGTTTACAGTGTACATTTATGCATTTGGCAGATGCTTTTATCCAAAGCGACTTACATTGCATTTCAAGGTACACATTTACATTCTTATTAGTTCTTGCTTTCCCTGGGAATCGAACCCATGACCTTGGCGTTGCAAGCACCAACACTCTATAGTTTGAGCTTAAAAGGTTGCATAAAAGGTTCTTTATATGAGGGTTTCCTGTTACTCAAACTGTAGAGCGTTGGCGCCTGCAACGGCAAGGTCATGGGTTCGATTCCCAGAGAATGCGAGAACTGATAAGAATGTAAATGTGTAGCTTGAAATGCAATATAAGTCGCTTTGG
>NC_136900.1:24978383-25018383 GCF_949152265.1 Phoxinus phoxinus | reverse complement strand
AAAAAAAAATCCTAATTTAATTGAGTAAACATTGCGTTAATAGTTTGTGTAAATAGTTAAGCTATCAAGTTAAGCTATCATTAAATTATTATTGAAGTATAAATTATTACAGTTTTTCTCAGTTGCTTTGGTGCATTTCTCACATCACTATTTACATTTGCACAACAGTTAATGCAGTTCTCAAAACAATTGGTACAAACTGCAAAACCTAGTTGATAACCTGCAAAAGCGTGTCACTTGCTCAAAATGGATCGCTCATTCCTCAAAAGCAAGTATTCATGTCAATGAAAGTGTCAGTGTCATCAAGATGAAAAGTCTTGACACCATTGCTTATGAACAAGATAGTCAAATGGCTTTGTCATGTTTTCATTATGACAGTTTACTCTGTAAATGTTTTCCAATGCAAAAAAGTCAGATATTGGTGACACTACCTGAAAATGCTCAAGACGGCACTATATACTATTTGCACAGCCATTTGAAAAATACAGTAAAGTTACACATTACTGTATTTAGTGAGGTAACTACAAGACACTGAATGTTTCCCATTTTTACTGCATATGCTCTTTGCAATTCTACTTTGTTCACAGCATTGTGCAAAAGAAAAAATACACCCTTATTTACAACAAACATAAACTCCCTTTGGGTAGAGCTGTGCACAACTGGAAACAATATTGCAGTACATATTGGAACTGAACATACAACATACATAGTACTGTAATCATTCATGCACATCCAGACGTCCCTCTCTGTCTGGCCACATAATTTCATCATCACAGCAAATATCAATGCAATCCAAAACAACAGCATGCTTGCTCAGATGGTCTCCAGTTAGACCCCTCTCATTCTCAGGGATTACGTCCCTGTAAAGAGTGTCTAACAAAGTCAGCAGATGTTGTGTGTTGTATGGAGCAAGACTGGGGATATGCCATTTATACACACCTATTCTCCCGAAGAAATGTTTGAATAATTGAATTTACAGTGGTTCTCCCAACATCTGGCTGCACCCTTCGACCAGCCTCAGCCGTTGTGAGGCCGTGATTGACAACATGATCCACAATTATAGCTCTGATTTCATCAGGGATCCGCCTATGTACTTGGCCTCTTCTTCCCCTTCCCCTTCCCCTTCCCATTCCCCGTTCTGCACCCTCACCCGCACCCGCACCCCTCCACGAGGCTGGCCTTCCATTTCTGTCACAGTATTGTAGAAATGGTACACACTATGTCCTGCTTGGTTCATATATGCTTGTAAAGTGGGGGTTTATGGGATTCAGCTCTGACAGTGATTGTAGAGAAGTGGCTTATCATTGGTTGCAACTAGTAATGCATCACACACCCCTTCGCATCAGTGAAAGTTGAGATTCACCTAAGATAAATTGTTCAATTTAGGAGACATTTTCAGGGAAAAAAAAGATTAAATGTTTTTTGTAAAATTTGCTTGACAGATTTTGACAACTAGTTCAACATTTTTGTATGTAATGACTCAAGCAATGAAAGGAGGACTATTAGTTTTATATGGAATGACTATTCAGCATTCACAAGTATAGTTCATTTTGACTGACATGACATAAGCAAATGATAATGTTAGAAACCAGCAGAGAGTTGTATGAAAGCAATTGATGCATGTCCAAGAGCATTTGCAATCTGTTTGAAGGAATGAGAAACTGCTACTATGATGTGCACAAATGACTAAATGTTGTGGAGGTTGAACTAACTGTTGTGCAAATGTAAATAGTGTTGTGAGAAATGCACCAAAGCGACTGAGAAAAACTGTAAATCATAATACTTATGTTTTGAAGTATTTCCAAGCACTTTGCTAATTATATAGAATACCTACATTTGTTTGTACCATTACACATTAATTAGCACTTAAAATTAAATGGTCAAGACTAACGACTCTAAAATGGCACAAAAAAATGCTTTCTAGTTGACTAGCTAAATTATACACTTATATACACAAATATAGGCCTATATATGTAGTTTGGGGTTGACAAGAAGTATAATTTTTTTATTAAATTGATCAAAAGTTATGTTCTATTCATCAAAGAATCCTAAAAAATAAAGTGCATCACTGTTTTCACAAAAACATGAACTGTTTTCATCATTGAAAACAATCATAAATGTTTCCAGAGCATCAAATCATCATATTATAATGATTTCTGAAGGATCATGTGACACTGAAGACTGGAGTAATGATGATAAATTCAGCTTTGATCACAGGAATAAATTACACTTTACTATATATATTCACATAGAAAAAAGCTAATTTACATTGTACAAATATTTGTAAAAAATTACTGTATTTTTTACCAAATAAATGCAGTGTTGGTGAGAAGAAGAGTCTTCTTTCAAAAACTTTTCAACCCCAAACTTTTGAACAATTCTGTATATTATGTATGCCTAACCCTAACCCTAACCCTAACAGTTTATACAGAAGGTGAACCACTTTCTCAAAGAAGAGCAAGACTCCACCTATTTCAATGTAACACCCTTAAAGTCCATCATGATTAAATTATAAGTATCTCTAGTCTGCTGTGATCACCTGCAGAAGCAGCGTCCAGCCTCCATCCGTCCTCTGACCCCTCCGTCACTCGCAGGACTCCAGCGGCTCGAGGCTGTAATCGTCAGAGTGATGTACTCCTCAAGAGGGACGAATCGTCATCATGACGCTCACACAAACACTGAAACTGCAGGAACGAAGATGCTAAACAAATATCTCAACATTCTTAAATCACGGTATATTTCCTTGAGAAGACTTTATATCTGATGTCTTTTTGCCCCCTAAAGGATTAGTTCACTTTAGAATTAAAATGTCCTGATAGTTTACTCTCCCCCACGTCATCCAAGATGTTCATGTGTTTCTTTCTTCAGTGGAACAGAAAAGCAGGTTTGTGAGGAACACACTCCAGGATGTTCTCCATATAGTGACTTCAATGGTCCAGCGGGTCGAAGGTCCAGATGTGAGTTTCAGCTTCAGTCTCGACACGATCCAGCCGAGGAATTTTATAACAAAATACACATTTATATACTATTAACCACAAATGCTCGTCTTCCACTCGCTGTGATGCGACACACATTACGTAATCACATGTCACCGTCACTATATAGAGAAAAATCCTGGAGTGTGTTCCTCAAAACCTTCATTTCTTTTCCACTGAAGAAAGACAGACATGAAAATCTTGGATGACATGCGGGAGAGTAAATTATCAGTAAATTTTAATTCTGACGTGAACTAATCCTTTACGTAAATGTCTCTTGATTTAAGAATGTTTAGATTTTCCACTGAAAGGCACAAGACACTGAGTAAGTAAATAATTTCTTCGCAGTGTTTGCCGTGTATAAGTCTCAAAGCGGGCGCCAGGCTTGACACCATATCCATCCTTTTTTACCATTCAGGAACACAGAGACCCGACAGAGAGAGAGAGAGAGAAAGAGAGGAGTTCTTGTGAGATTAAGTGTTTAGGATGGATGGGCTTTAGATGCACTTAATTTAAAGTGAAAAATGCTGAGCCTCAGGGTCAAGTGAAAGATTTAGCCAGTTAGTCAGATACTGACGGCCTCTGCGAGCTGAGCCAGCAAGAAAATCAATCACTCTCCGAGGCCTATAATGTAATTGCGTTATCCTTCTCTAGCTAATGGAATGAGATTCTGACGAGGGTTTTTCTGCCGTACTATTTATCTATCAGTTTCAAGACAAATTTATGACCCTTCAACCTTCGCACAGGTGTTCTCATGGTCGGAGATCAGGCGCTACCTGCGTTTCTCCTCGGATTAAGTCGCCCATCGTCTTCCATCTCAATTCCGATTCTCCGTTGCGTAAGCCGTAAATCCCACATCCCTCGGAATGCAAGAGCCTGTCAATTCTCTTCCTATCCTTTCAGAGGTGAGTTCCCAGGCTTATCCCTGAAGACAGATTTGCGACGCTGTCAAAACAACTATCCTGAGATCTAAACTTCCCACCCCTGTGGTCTTACTCAACCTGTGGCTTTAAGAAGGGTGAGAAAGATTCCTGAAAGTGGATTTGTTGACAGTACGGCCCTTATCCCGATGGCCCTTCGCATCTGTGAAAGAAACAAGAGCGAAGAGAAGTATCAGTCAATCAATCCTGCTGTTTGTAGATCTGTTGACCATTCATTGGTCATATTTACTCTCGGAGAGTGTGTCGAATAACCTAGATGTGGCTAAATAAAGATTGTTTGCCATTGTGCGTACAGGAAAAGACTTGTTGAAAGAGCCATCAGTGTAAAAACATAATCATGTGTCAGTTCTGTCAGGGACTTGCTGAAGCTAATTTTAACCTTTACATGAACTTCTCTTGAGTCAGTTTACAAGCTCCAGACCCTTGACAGAGGGCAGAGGACACTTGTACAAAGCTTGTGAAACAGTTTTATACGATTTAGCCTCATTGGTCAGTACAGCTGACCTGTGTCTGTCTGGAAACATCGCATTAGAGTAACTTTACAAGAGTGCACCATTTTGCTTCTTTCAAAGAGCCAAACCTTTGAGCTCTTTTCCACTTCGCCATCTTTGTGTCCTCTTTTCCATGTGTGCAGACAATTTCCACGAACTTCAGTCTTTATCTGAAAAACTAAAGTGTTGGGTTGTAGGACGTTATATATCACGCACTGGTATAAATGTGTCTACAATATGGACAAAACAGCCGCATTAAATTGACAACATTTTCCATTTTTGGCAACAGTGTTTTCTTAAACTTCAGTCTTTATCTGAAAAACTAAAGTGTTGGGTTGTAGGATGTTATATATCATTTGTACGGTGATAAATATATCACAGATAATCGGCAAGACCTTATTTACAAGTGACAAAGAAAACGTGGATTAAAGGAAAAAGTTGTACAGTTTGTGTCAATCGAGTTCAAAAATCTAATTGGAGAATTTCAACTGTAAAGTATTTAATTGACTGGGTTATACAAAAAATAGATAGATATTTAATATTTAATACATAATACACGAGAACGGCGCGGCCATGTAAATTGAATGTGCGAGGCTTCTGGTATCATTAGCTTCCAGTTCTTTTACCTGTACACAAACAGTCCGTTATGCTGCTTTATATTGCAAAATGTTTTAATTTCGCATCGCAACACATCAGTTTGTAGCACGAATATGAATAGGTTATTTACCTATAGCGGCTAATGAATCTCAAGTCTCTCACAGAAAAGCTTACTTCCATGATGCAAAATAAGGTGGATACAGTGTCCGTGATATAATACCAGCCAATCCGGGACTAGACAATTCTGCTCCGTAAAGTCTGGGATGGTTTCTGAAGTAAGGAATGCTAGAACTCTGGGACATTTCAAGTGCCACCGGATGAGATCGGCAAGAGCTAACCTGAGTGTCTGTTTAAGTCATCTTCACACGGCTTAACTTCTCATGCTAAACCCAAAGCTAAAGATTTGCAGGTAAATGCTATGTTAAAATGCTTATGTATATGTGTGTGGATTCAGTCAAAGCTGGTAGCACGTGAAGGCAGGGCCGGTTCAGACTCTGACGTCGCACTGAACGCTCTCAGGTTTCAGTCTGACCGGCAGCTGCTGTGTTCTCCTGCCGTGGCCTCACACGGGAGAGGTAGATGTTGCCCTCCGCTGATCTACAATCAGTTGCTCTAACTGGCTTGAGATCAGTTATGAGAAACTAACGCATTTCAGATGCATCTGGAGAGTCGGTTAAAGTCGCCCTTTAGTCAATCATTTTACCCGTTAAACTCATCTTTAATCACCAAAATTACATATTTAAAAGTTTGTTCCTTTTAAAAAAATCTTTATGCTTTAAAATATTTTGAATGTAACTCGACACCCTTGCCTCATTTAGTATACACGGTTCTATGAATATGCAAATGAGCCCCGCCTCCACTCACTCACTCACTCACTCAGAGATCCACTGGTTGACGATCACACGTTGATCTGATTGGTTACAAGGTAGTTTGTGACGTCAGAAACACCAGCGATTTCACTCCGTGTTTTTGGTTCACTGCAGTTTTAAGGAGAAAATACTCAGCTGTCGACTTATGAATTTACACATGGTTAGATTAAAAACACAGAAACATAGACATATGAACAACATTAAACGCTGGATTTTCACCACAGGGGGACTTTAAGGGTGATGCTGAATCCTTACATACAAGAACTATTGTAGTAGGTGTGGCTATATTAATTCACCATGATATTGCAATGGTGCTTCTAGAATACCATGGTACTAGTATGATGCATGTCTAAATAACCACAGTGCATGTCTAGAAAAACACTGTCACTTCTTGGTTAGTGAAATTACATTGCTAAATAAAGGTTTATAGGCACTGCTACCTCAAAACCAATACGGAAAGAGGAATTTTCCAAAACAAAGTCATGTAGGGCGACTAAAAGGCCAGTTAAATGACTTTAATTGACACAACAGTAGTCTTACGAGTCTAAGTGCTCATTTTTCCTTATTTACAGCTGAAAACTGTACATTTTAGACCCTGTGATTCATAGGTTACAGTGACAGTTTAGTAGTGTGTCGGCAGGGTTTCAATGCACAAGATCATCTGAAAACCAATGACATCTTTACAAACAACAAACATCTTTAAACACCCTGGTGATTGCAAGAAAAATGCTGAAGTAAGAAACATTTGGACAATTTTTGAGTAAAGTAGGTTAATTAGTTGTCTAATAAACCTCGAATTGTACATTATGAATATTGTTGGCTCTTTGACGAATTGCTTTGGTTGAAGGCAACTTTCTCACAGTAGGTCAGAGGTGGTTAAAGGTGTTCAGCCGTCTGTGACCACATAGAAACGAGCTTGATTAGCATTTGATCCCTAGCCTGTAACTGCACCAAACCACTGGAGTAGCAGCAGAAAAGCATGCTGTTAAACACAACCAACACACACACTAACATTATATCTATTCATGTGATTTCCACAGAGGCAGAGCCGTTTCCTTCATAATGGCTCTTCTCCTGCTGACTGGAGTGTTTCACAAAGTGGAAAGAGAAGGAATGTTGCTTCATTCCCTGGAGGCAACAGCCGAGACAACTGCTGCTCTATTTGTGAACAGCAACCAAAATAACAGGTTAGTGTATTGGGTGGGATTGGACCCAAGTGGCCAATCAGTGGCTAGAACAGGGGTCAGCGTCCATTAGACGGGTCTAAGTGTTGCTAATGCAAGCGAAGGACCTCAGGGCTGGCTAAACATGGGCCGTCTCGGACAATCTGATCTGGCCCTGAAGGCGATAGAGAGCACTTATTTAAAGAGGAGGATTGTCTCTCAGATAGATAACCGAGGGCAGAATAGTGATAAAAGCATCCCATTCGACATCTCTTGGGATTCGTTGTTTTAATTAGCCATGCCTGCTATTATAATGATCTACAGATGTATGCTATTAAATAGGAATGCTTTACCTTTTGGCATTAATGATTACGTTCATGACAGAGTCCAGATGAGATGCTCGGCTGTAATCCCTCCAAGCCTGGTATTTTACTTACCAAAAAAACACATTGTCGAAGGTCCATTTTCAAATTAAGCTCTTTCCTATGAAAATTGGTGTTTATTAAATGTCAGATTTTCACTGTATTTTCCTGTCATGATGTAGAAGATCATTGGCTCTGTTTCCAAACCTAGTGAGCTGGCTTGATATCTTGTCTACATAGCCAGTGTACAACTTAAGATGAAATTTCAGAGGAGAAATTGAATTATTCAAATAGGAATCCACAGAATAGAGTTTCACGTGAGGGCGAAAAATTTCCCAGTGTATATTTAGCTAATTTTCACGTTGTTCGACTGAATTCACCAAGCTGACCAACAGAAAGTTGCGTGGTTTGAAAGCATTGTAAGCGTCATACATTACCAGGCCATTGACGAGACAAGTGGACCTATTTTTGCCTACAAAATATCACTAATGTTAGCACACTTTAATTGAAATGGCAACTGATTTAAAACACTTTACTTGTGTATTTTTCTAAGCAACATTTAACTTATGAATTGCAATGCATTTTGGAATTGCTTTCTCCAGATAAACCTATTCATGACATGCTGCCTTAGAAATTGATCAAGAAGATCTTAGAAAAATGTGGAAAGCAAAAAGCTGCTTAACTTCCGGAAAATAGGTTTTGGTGGTATGTGTACAAATTTAAATCCCAAATTAAAATGCAAAATCTTTGTTAAAAGTGAAAAAACCCAGGAGATTTTCTCTGGAGGAAACCTTTAAAACACATCTGACCCACAAACATAAATCCCCAGGTTGTCAGGAAGACCAACTCTCGGCTGTTTAGGGGAATTAAGCATATTTATCCTCTTGTGGTCTTGCCTTGGATATCAAAGGCTGCAAAATGGGTGATGAACTCAGTATTTACATTTTATATGTTGATGTGTACATATCAATAATGGATGTACATGACTGCATGTTTAGAGAGCGCGGAGCCAAACTCTTTCATTGCAGTAATTTCTGGTGCACCTCACCTGAACCACTTTTGTGGGACTGAAAATTATGGTTAGGGCTCCGGTATCTGCTTACATAGGCCATTTAGACTACTTCACCAAATCAAAGAAAAGCCTGTATCCATTTGTCTGAACTTGGAGACCCTGAATGCTGAGAGACATCCAGAAACACAAGCCAAACCACGTAAACTACACAAGTCAAAGCTTAAGACTGTGTCGCTCCATTGTATTTGGACATGTACATTATCCATGACCACCTATGGTGCCTTGTCATCTTGAATATATTTGTCTGCAAACTTTTCATTTATTGTTGTTTACTAAAGCAAACTATACTAAATATGTGGACACATTTACCAATGCTCTGCAAAATTTCACGGGCGATTCCAATAGGAATCTGTACAATTGGCTTTTTGTGTGAGGGTGAAAATGTCCTCACACAGTTTTTGATCAAGTTCAAGTTGATCAGCGAATTAGCAACGCTGAGCCACAGAAAACTGCTTGGTTTGTAAACAACTATTGTCTGAGCTGTGCTACATACATCTCTACACTACTGACACTAGACCTTTTTGCATGCCTTTTGCTTGCTTTTGTGACCTCAGGTTTAGTGTATGCATGAATGTGACATGAATGATTCCTCAAAGCATGCAAAAAAAATATCCTGCATATGCAAACCGAAGAAAAAGCCTGAGCCAAATCTAGAAACTTGAGTTTGGACCAGTAAACTACATTAATGCATATGACAACCCTGCTTACTGGTCAAAGACAGTTTGCTGATCCAGCAAAAGCTCCCCTCGGGAAATGAAGCACTTTGGTGGAGACATCCAATATGCGCCTAAATCAGGAACAAACCACATAATTAAGCAGTGACTGGGCCAATAACCCAGCCCAGCTAATATATTTAATGAGTCTCTCTTATTGTTGGAGAACAAACCCAACCCAACCTTGGCTGCCAGTTAAAAGCAGGATTACTCAACTAATCCCTGGAGAAGTGTTGGGCCGCCCCCCCGTCTCCTTCAGCTGGAGTGTTTTACAGGTGTCTGCCTGCATCTGCACTGAGGATCTGCTGATGCACACATTAAACGTGAAGCACACAATGCAACGTTTACAAAGAAAACCACAATTCGTGTTGGGGAAACCGATTAGGGATCTCACCGGCGTTACGACTTCTCAATGTCTGATGAACTTTGGTGAACAAGTATGCACACAGTACTCAAAATAAGACGGGCCATCAATTTAAAAGCATTGTTATTAAAAGTAGCATTGCTGATCCTGATTAAAAAGTTTTTATAGTCTTAGGCCATCAGTGTGAATACTTAGTGTAAAAAATTAGTTCACTTCAGAATTAAAATTTCCTGCTCACCTCCACGTCATCCAAGATGTTCATGTCTTTCTTTCTTCAGTGGAAAAGTAATCTCCTCTTCAGGGGAGAGTAATAAGTAATACGTGTAAGACAGGACTATCGCTATTGGACAGCTTCCAGGAGCCCAAAGGCACAGAAAACCGATTTTCCACATGCTTAGGAAAGTCAGGCTTTCTGTCCGATGTCCTTCAATCCAGTTCCTGAACGGCTCTTAGGGATGGAAACTGCAACCTGTTGCGTTTTTTACGATCTCTGCGGGCAGTGCGAAACATTACCGACCAGGTCTGCTTTGAGTATTTGATTATAGCATCTGTGCTCATGTGCGTTAGCGCTCGGGTTCGTAGATCTATGAGTGTGCCACATATGTGTGTGATTTAGGACCAGAAGAAAGCAAGCCAAGAGCAAACTTGATATTATCATCAGCGTCGTGACCAGCTTGACTCACTCAATCGAGCCGCGGTTCCAAAAGGCTCTGCATCAGCCTAAATATCCGTGTTAAATTCGGTTTCGGCATCCTTGTAACAAAATAAAAGCATGTTTTCATGGCCTGCTCGAGTGCAAGCATTAATGCATGAAGACTATTCTTAAACATCAAGTATAAATGGTTTAGAAACACTTTAGCCATGCAATGAGGTGTATTTTCATTCAATGTTTTCGTTGAACAAATTAAACAATTGAGTTTAAGTGCTGAGTGCATTTAAGTGCATGTTGCAATGCTAAATGTGCTGTGCCAAGATAATTACGAGTGTTGTGAACATTAACGGCCTTCTGAGACTCTACAATCTGGATGCTTTGCACATTTCTTTAAGGAGGAGCAAATTCTCTTCAGCGGACCGGTCACGTGGGATTTCGGCACAGGTGGTTTTCATTTTCACCCTCATCTGGAGAATACGTGCTCCTGCATCCACACTTCCCTCTCTCCCTCTCTCTCTCTCCTCATCCTTCTTTCCTTCACTCTTTCCTTTCCTCAATCTAGCCGGCGCTCGGACACCTTCTGATTGACTTCATTGATCTCGTATCCTCACCTGTGTTGCTGGGTTGTAAAAGCTGCAGATAATTTGTGATGGATGAGAAACCTCTTATTTGCTCTGAATGACAAACCTCGTAGTAACTTATCTCAAGGGGTTTGAGTTCAGCTTGGGGTTATTAATGATCCTAAAACAACACTGGTTCAGCTTTACCTTGAAAAGAACCGGTTAGCATTCCCATTCATCTCAATGGGAGTTCCTTAGTTGGTGCTGGACCTCCGAAAGTACGTGACCTGTATGAAAACTGTGATTTATATGATATATGCAAGAAAAAGTATTTCGCCTAAACACACTGCCAAATTTGAATGGCCATCAAAGGAGAAAAACGCTGTTATCTGACCAAACGCAGACGGGTCGGCAGAGCTAAGTTTAGGAAACATGTTCGGACAAAATCATAATATTTGCAACTCCATTAGTCCTGGTACAGAGATGACACCTTTCACCTTTATTAAAGGAGGATTATATGTAATGTTAACACCTTCAACCAAAACCAATGACCATAAAAAGTGCTCAAAGCCAATCAAAACCCACTATCACATGTAGGATTCGTGTTAGTGCTCACGTACACATGTGAATTTTGCTTCAATGTCTGCACCTCCTGTAAAGAAATAGAGAATTGATTATTATTGTAATCAATCATACTAATACAATGCAATCAGTCAGTCTGTGAACTGCCCACTGGTTTATTAATAGCCGTTAGGGTTAGGGTTAGGGTTAGGGTTAGGGTTAGGGTTAGGGTTAGTGCTGAGACAATGATCCAAATATGCTAATGAAGAGATTCTAATTAGAATCAGATCTATGACTTTACTTTGACCAGTGAGCAGAGAAGCGCACACAGCTTCACCCGAGAAGCTCTCACGGTCACGGTGGCCACCTGAGCGGGACAGCACATCTGCTTTGAGTTACTGCCGTGGATCACAGGTCCCAATGTGGCTCACATTAGGAAAAGCCATGGCGCTGCCCGGTCGGAAATTGATTCCTATTCTGCGCAGGATGATCTAATTACCCGACAATTCTTCAGTTACGAAGGCTTGACCAATAACATCCCACTAACTCCCCACAACCATAAACGCCTCCCCTGTGTTTGTTCAAGACACCCCTTGACTCGCCATCGCCCACCACCCACACCCACACACACACACACACACTCGCTCGCTCTCTCTCTCTCTCACTCATCGTAGATTTGACGTGACCACAGGCACATTGATTGAGTTTTGGAGTGTGCTGGTATGAAACTCATGTTAAATCTGGTTTTACTTGGTTTACTGGGTCTGCTGTCAAAGACTGATTTTAATTATGTTCAAACCCATTTTATTTTTCTTCCTCTACTTCAGCTGTACATTTGCCTGTTAGACCTCTATTGTAAGATTATAGTAAATGTATGTGTGTGTATGCATGTATGTGATCTTTAAATAACGTAAATGTACATTATATTACTTTAAATAAACATTGCAATAATGCAAAAGAGTGAAAAGACCCAAGCACAGTGTGATTTCAACGTCAAGAGCATTTCCAATCTTGATGAAATCTGATGTAATTTGCGTAATTTGCCTGTTCAGCCGGAGTGTGTGACGTTGGGAATTCTGTGTGTGCCCTTCAGATTTCCGAAATGATCCCTAATGCCGTTTTATCAGGTGGGCCTAATGAAGGGATCAGTGCTGTATCCTGACCCCGGGGACAGTTGAAAGAGCCCCTTCTCCAGAGAGCAGGCTGTAATGGCTGAAGCTGATGTTATCTGAAGGAACCCACAGGAAGGAACAGAGACGGACACACACTCACTCGCTGTTCTCGTTCTGTGTTTGATAGCCCTCCTTTCCATGCGTGGCGTCCCTGCCAACAACTGCCTAAAATGGGCAAAACTCTTCTGAAAAGTAATACGTGGCCTTTATATGGGCTTCAGGTGTAAGAACTCCTGGAACACTCCTGAGGCCACGACAAACTTCAAGCAAAATCGGAGAACGAACAGTAATTTCGAACATAATCAGGCCAAAGTGAAGTTCGTTTGGGGAGTTTGAAAGAGTTCTGGCTGGCAAACTATCATTGCAAGTACAACTGCTGTTTTCTCGCTTTTGTTGTGTTTATTTTGTTATTAATATTCTGAATGTTCCAATGTTCCTTCTGACCTGTGAACCCTGAATCATAATCACACACTGTTGGTCCAGAAGAGAACTGAGTCTGGTTTCTCCCGAGGGTTTCCTCCATTCTGTCACTGATGGAGATTTAGTTCCACCTTTTTTTTTGCCATTGGATTTTGTCTTGCTTAGTTGGGGATATTTAATATTCAAAAATATTATTGATCTGCTGCATTGACCGCATTATATGAGAGCTGAACTGAGCTGGACGATGACTTCACGGTTTTCTCCAGAGCGACGGCTATATATATATATATAAACAACTAAATTAATAACTGTTTAAGCTGGACTGTGGTGCTATTTTCTTCTAGAAGCAAACTTTGTTGCATTATTTTCCTGTTATCACTTTAAAGCTGCTTCAATCTGTATTGTAAAAAGCGCTATATAAATAAAGGTGGCTTAACTCAACTTATTTAGAGGAAAGCGTGCAGCACATATTTACATCTTCATCTAAACATCGCTCTCATCAGCGTGGACGGCGTTGGGATGTTCGCTGACAGTATATCACCGCTCAGGTATTTCAAACATCTTTTTACTCCTAAGCAAAGAATGAAAAATAATTGTCCTTTTAGCTTCTAAACACTGGCTACACTTACATGTAACCACATAATCCGTTAGTAATGGGATTGACGGCTCAATGGGACTGAAAAGCCTTCATGCAAACACGTTAATCGATGTGATTGAGCTCGATCCAAATTATATTTCAATCCGATTGAAAGATGTGATTTATTCCTTTTCTAATCCGATCGAGAGAACATGTAAACACTTGATCGGATTGAAAACCGAAACTGAAAGGACTTTGCAAATGCAATGATGTAGAAATAGCGTAATGATGCACTGAACAAGCTGTTCTTCCTGTTGAATAAAGTGTGGTATAAACGAGTGTCCCGTCGTTCTAATATAATCCTCTTCCTCTGCATGTGTAAAGTGGAGCAGGACAACGCCACCAGTGCAGGCTTCAGACTCTCATCCACACAACTGGGTTTGGGCTTTTTTACTGCGGAAGAAATATATGTAGCGGCACAATGGTTCATTTGCTCATAGTCTCCAAATTATGACCAGAAATGGATAAACACTACATTCAGATTCATCAATCGGAATGAATTCAGTCTTGAAACAAAAGTTGTGCATGTAACCGTAGCCGGTGTACACCAATGCTTTTAGCTGTGCAAGCGCTTGTAATGCACCGGCCAAAGTCTCCTCGCGTCTCTTTATCCCTGCGGTGCCTCAGCAAACACAGATAAGCGTCTCCGAGCGCACCTTTCCTCCTGGGAGAACTCCCTGACCCAGTCGCGGTGGGTCCTCGCATGCGCTCCGAATGCTGATAAGTTCCCCATTCATCTCGTCCGCCCCCCTCGCCGCCCCACAACCGCTCTTTCACTTCATATTTTCATGCCGTTCCATTGACTTTCTCCTCCTTTCAGACGCTTTTTAATCCCGGCCTCAGTGTCCAGCTAGGCCCTCCACAGAGCTGTCTTTATTCGGGGCTTATTGCGCGTCCGCTGGCGGGTTTATCTCCGGCCCGCAGAGAGTCTTTTCAGGCCCGCTCTTAATGACCTGGGGAAGCTCACATGCTCGGCTTCCCAGGACTGCAATAACCCGATGAGGTCAGGCTGGAAAAAGACAGGGAGAAGGGAATTAAAAAGATAGGGTTTGACAATCTTGCTTCGGGAGGAGTGTGTGTGCTTAAAGGAATAGTTCACCCAGTGTCAGACAGTTGTTCAGAACAAGAGCTGCGTGCACATTTACATTCATGCATTTGGTGGATGCTTTTATCCAAAGAGACTTGCATTGCAATCAAGATATAACCTACACTTTATTAGAGCATGCATTAAACTCTACGTCTACGGCTTCACCTACAGAAATGCTACAAATAAAAGCATAGGGGTTACAGATGAGCAAATAAAGGCATTTGGGTTTTTAAACTAAATAAATAAGGACAGAATTGTAATTTCTGGGATGCATGGATCTATTCTCAGCTTCAGACTTCTGACGCGCTGTAAGTCAGGATGTGAAGGAGGAGCACATGGGTTCGAGGCGTCAGGTTTGGGACAGATGACGGTCAGCTGAAAGGTTGCATAACACACTATTGCAGTGATGTGGTAATTCTGTGCTACTGCAGGGCTCGGAAGGGGATCCGGGGCAGTTTATTCCTTGCAACTCCACGTGGGAACAGCAAACTGTGCTATATTTGTCCCTCAGCGGTTACCGCATGCGATGCAACACACCAACAATGAGTCCTTTCATGCGTAATATGTGATCTGCTAAGAGAGCGCTATTGAAAATCCTAATTATATATTTTTTTTAAAGGCTTCAGATGCATTAACGCACAATGACACGTGTTTTTGTTTCTGACCTATAGCAAGACTAAAAACTAATAAATATAAAAAGTTAGCTAAATCTTTTTAGAGATGTGCAGAAGAAATGGACAACTTTATTCTCAAAACTTGCATGGACAGATCCTACTATATAGTAATACTATTGTACTGTAAAATAAATAAAACATCTAGTAGGCTATTGTGCTCTCCCCATCCCCCATTTTTACAAAAGTTTCATTATGGCTCCCAGAATATTTTGCTGATTGAATATCTGAACATGCAATATATCAAAAGAAGGTACAGTGTCTCTGTTTTTAAACTTTTTTTTTTTTTGATTCATGCATTTTTTATTAATACTTGAATGGTGATACGTTTCATTAAAAAGCTAAATTTTGAGCAAAAAGCTGAGAAAAACGACTATATACAAACAGTCAAAGACTACATCCGGATGGGATTATGAATGATGATCATTTCATTCAGTAACATTATGAAGTTTTGATTTATATGCTGTCTAATAATGATGATATTTTACATATGCATATGACTATATTGCTTGTTTCTGCTTCTTTTTCGTCTTTTCTTTAATCAGGAGATTCAGTACGCTTTCAGAAGATGTGTGATAGCGCCCCCTATCGTATAACAGTGAAAATGTTAAAAACCTACGTTAATAATTTCTAAAAATCCAAAAACATTTATTTTACTGTAGAGTTAGTGTTACACTTTGTCCATACTGCAAATGCAATGCAACCAAACTAGCATGCATCAACTATAATCAGTAATGCTGTCCTCATTTCAAGAAAGCTCCCTCTTCTCGTGCAGTCAATGATGCCGTCAACACTGCAAGTAAACACTTCATGGACGTCAGAGACTGTGGATGCAGATCGAGGACAGAACGCATGCGGTCGCCCAGCAGGACAGAGATGTTTGTGTCTCTACAGTCCCAAAATACTGAGACAAAAGCCTGTCCTATATCTGAAAGATCTCACAACTTACTGAGAGAGAACTGCCCTTAAAGTCTCCGTTGTCTCGACTCAAACAGCAGTTTACTGAGCCTTTGTCCTTCTCTGCACAGAACAGGAGAGAGAACTGCAAAGAAAGCGTGAACAATCAGAATTGCATCTTTGCAAGTTGAGTTCATTCATTCAAATCACAAACCTCAACTATTAGAAATAGTTAACATGAAGCTTAGCAAACACCAGCACTTCTTAAAGGCTTTAAATAAGATATGACGCATCGCAGCACAAAATATGAGGTTTCTACGTGCCGTCATTCACAGTTTAATCCACAACGCTAATTAGCCACTGATAATTGGTGTGTATTGACGGAGAGATTTGGGCTTGTGTTCAGTGTTTCTCTCTCTCTGAAGCTGCTTATCTGCATCAGTGCTTTCATTTACTACCAAACTCAAGAAACAAGGAGCCTGTGATTCCCAATGAGCTCGCGGATCGAGTGCGGCTCGCTGTGAGAGAGAGGAAGAGTCCTTCAGCTTCATCTCAAAGATCAAATTGTGTTGATGCACTTCCTGTTGAAACAGGAAGTTGGGCGAAGACGTATCAAAGGGCTCAAAAATTGAAGAAATACATGTACAATTAAGTACATGAATGCAAATTAAAATCTAAACAGATTTTTAATTTTTAACGGCACAGCCTTTATGCATAGAAATATCAATCAAGTGAACACTGTATGTGCATGTTTGAAAACAAGATGTTAATGTATAAACCATTTTATTTCCACAAAACAAAAGCCGACCAGTTATTTGAGTATTATTTATATACTATCATGGTATTTATTATTATTTTAAACTAGCATTTATATTTTATAATTTCCGTTTTGTAATTTTTATGTGCTTTTTCTATTTTTAATAATTTTGTGTTTTTCTATATGATTTATTTTTATTTCTGTTTTAGTCATTTTAGTACTTCAACTTATACTGCAACTAACTGAATTAAGTTTAATTTTTTTTAAGTTTAAGTCATTCATGTAATATTTTTATTGTATTTCGGCTTCATTTCAATCACAGAAAATTATTTTTAATAGGTTTACTTTTAGTTACCAATAATAACTCTGAAGCGTCCAGATCTGCCATGCTATAGCCTACATCAAGAAAAAATATTTTAAAACAATATTTTACGTATACGTTTATCATCTAACATGTATATTTTGTTTTATTCCAGCTTTATTTCAATGACCAAAAATGACTTTGAACAGTAATATAACAAATCTGAAGCCGGAGATCTGCCGTGTTCCTAGCCTACATCAAGAAGAACCACAGAAATATATATCTTACATATTTCAACAATGTAAAAAAACACTTGATGAATGATTTCCAAATTACACAGCTGAGGAACAAAGTGTGTGTGTGTGTGTGTGTACATGTCGAGACGCCACTTTGTGCAAATATCCAGATAGTGTCCGATTTCTGAATCCGTGGGATCTGTTCTCTATTTGTGTTGACAACATGAAACTTTATTCAGAGAACAAAGAACAATCAGATGGAGAGCGGCAGAGCGTGTGTTTTGATATCCACTGATTTTAATTACCGAATCTAAACGGGGGAATTCCATAAAGTGATGAATCACAAGATAAAGTGGAAAGCGGTTTAAAAGACCTCCGTCAGGGATGCACGGACATTCCCGTCGTCTCCGGATGGGTGGCGTCACTTATTCCATTGGAAAACCGATGGAACCGAGCCAAAGTGTGTAATCCTGCTGGAGTAAGTGTGTGAGGAGCAAAGACAGACAGCAGAGATCATCAGGAGCTTTATGACACATCACACACGATCACTGTGAAGTGTGTGTGTGGATCTGTTCCTAAACCTATGCTTTCTGTTAGATGTTAGCATGTTCTTAATCATGTGATCACATTAATATACACACAGATATTGAGTAAAATAGTGCATTTGAAATGCGATTTAACCCTTTTTACTGATCGTGGATTAGAGAAAGAAATATATCAACCTGATGGATTTCGTTGCAATGCATTATGGGTCTGACCTCTCACACGTGAAGACACTGTCCACTCCTCAAACACATAAAACATTAGCTTTTATTACAGTGTTTCTGGTGTAAAGAAAAGGCTGTACTTATTCACCAGTTCTTTATTTACCATTGCATTGCAAACCAGCAGAAACAATCCTATGTTCGGCACTTTATTCACTATTGAGGTTTTACCGACAGTTTGAAGATCCAGTGGAGTTTCGAGGTCAAGTCTCAAGCTCTTTTTTATACTTTTCATTAGTTAAATATTTGTAAACCCCAGAGACAGCTGTAACCAATAGTAATGATTTATGTGGGAAAAAATATGAAATATGGATATTTTTGAAGGTTTCTGCCCGACAGCAACACAACAAAAGCCTGTTAAAACTGCAACTACATTATCAACCCAGTTAAATCTTCATTCACATATTGTTCCAGGATTGTTGTCGCGACTCGCTCTCTCGCTGAAGTGTGTGAGTGTGTGTGTGTGTGTGTGTAGATTGTTGTCGCGACTCGCTCTCTCGCTTAAGTGTGTGAGTGTGTGAGGATTGTTGTCACGACTCGCTCTCTCGCTGATATATCTGATGATTTTGGAGTTAATTACTTAAAATGCAATTTATCATTGAGCAAAAACAGACAACATAAGCTTTTGTGCCAGGTAATGTTGTAATGCTAAATATAACGGTAGAATTGTGTGTGTGTGTGTGTGTGTATGTGTGAGTATGTGTGAGTGTGAGTGTGTGTGTGTGTGTGTGTGTGTGAGTGTGAGAGTGTGTGTGTGTGTGTGAGTGTGAGTGTGTGTGAGAGAGTGTGTGTGTGCGCGTGTGTGTGCGCGCGTGTGTGTGCGTGTGTGTGTGTGTGTGTGTGTGTGTGTGTGTGTGTGTGTGTGTGTGTGTGTGTGTGTGTGTGTGTGTGTCGCTCTAGGCCAAGCATGCAGTCACGTCTGGAGGTTCGAGTGTAATTTCTCTTGATGTTCTAAAAGGTGTCATTAACACATGACCTGTGGAACCTCTCTTAACCTCACGGGTTGAGGTCAGAGGTCAACCGCTTCACTTTGTAATGTGAGTGTTGAGCTGGAAGAACAGAGAGATCACTGATATAAAACTCATATCCAGACGCTGAGTCACACGTTTAACGTTTCTTCTCAAAGACCAAAACGCATTTAATCCACAAAACAAGCAAAAATAATGCTTCTTGACGGACTAATAACGCTAAACACTCTTACAAACACAGCTCTGTGATAATGGTTCTTAAATATATAATATCCAAACCTTACCATCATGATTGCCTTCAAAAAACATCAAAGTATAACCGCAGTTCTGTGTTGGATGTCTAAAACCAGCAGGTTTAGTAACTGGACACTATCTGAGATGATCAGCTGAAGATCTCAGATCCGAAAGTCCTCAACAATCAGCAAGTGTCATAAAAGCCCAAACTGGTCTGGGGTCAGCAGTGAAAGCCTCAGGTGTGTGTCCCTGTTTATCTGTCTCTCATCTCGCGCTTGTGGTCGTGGATCAGGAACGGACAGGACCGAGCAAATAAGCGATAAGATCTACACACACACTCGACTCGCTGAAACCATGATCCCGGGACACAGAGGAGATCCGCCGGGAGACTCCTGTTATCTGTGCTCGTCTTCCTCACGGGTCAGACGCATCCATATTGGACATTTTTGAAGCCAGTAGGGCCCTGTTTATTGGATGCTTATTTTATCAGTTTTATCATTTTTTTTTGGATTTACGTTTTAATGGTAAAATTTCTTTCTTTTTTTTAATCAAAAGATGTCTAATTAATTGAAATCATGAAACTTCGGCATAAAAAAAACAACAATGTATTAAAATGAACAAAAATCTAATTTTTAGGCCCCTTTGAATTCAGCTGTATTTCTTTTCAAATTCCGTTTTATTTTTTCCAAATTCTTAAAAAAAGTTCTAAAAAAAATAATCTGGATTTTAATGGTTTATTAAAAATAAATTGCCATCAAAAACATGTCTAAATAATTGAAAGCATGAAAATGTATTTATTAAAAAAATATATTTTTTTAAATCATATTTTAGGGCCCTATTTGAAATCCGCTTAATGTTCCCCCAAATTCTGTTTTATTTTCCCCAAGTTTCATGTTTTCTGTTTAAATTTTTCTAGATTCAGTGTTAATGGTTTTAATTTTAGCTTACTGTGCGTTCACACCGGACGCGAATAGCGCTTCAAATTCGCGCCTGCCGCGTCTAGTTATACGCTTGATCACTTTGTGTCCATTCAAGTGTCCATTTCGTCAAGAGCGAAATTGGCAAAATGGGTTTCGAAACTTTTGCCTCTGACGCGCGTCTTGACGAAATTGACGTGCGTAAAAATATAAATTTGAAACGAAATTGACTCGCGTCAATTTCGTCAAGACGCGCGTCAGAGGCAAAAGTTTCGAAACCCGTTTTGCGGCCATCTTTTTTACAAGATGTCTGGTGTTGATAGATAATTTATCAAATAATAAATGATTTACAAATAGTTGTAAACTAGCAGCACGGCAGCTTGCTAGCTGGTTAGTAGGTCAATAGTCTCGCGTAGCCAGACCTTCAGACTGACAGCTGAAGGTCTGGAATTCATAGCAGCTTTCTTTGGCCAAGGCCCGCCCATAAGGCCGTTTGACCGACATGTCAAACAACCAATTACAGTTCGTTTCGTTCAGCGTCACGTTTCGGGGCGTGGAAATATCCCCACAACAACAGACCGGCGTGCAACAAGTCTCCACTAAGTGCCTCAAACAAAACTAACCGAAAATAAACGCGCCACTCGCGCCCACCCGAAATCCGATAAAATTCAACCAATCAGATGACGACTTCGACATTGCTGAAGTGTTTCCAGTTAAGTGTACCATATGCATCAGACGTTTAGCCAACGTTCCGTGGGCGTGGCGTCTGAGGCTGAGACTAGTAGGTCAATAACGTGACACAAAAGTGAAATTTGTATATCTTACAACTTACCAGGTTGCACAATCTCCTCACTTATCTTCTTCCAAGCGAGGTCCTTTTTGTTCCTGTCTCTATAAAAGTATGAACTTGAGTCATATAATTCCGGGTGACCACTCACAGCTAAAATGAGTTTCTCCTCCATTTTGAATGAGTGACTTCGAGCGGGAGTTTGTTATGCTATGTCACTTTATGCCACGTGAAGCAAGCAGGCTCCTGATTGGTTAACGCATCGCGAATTGACGCAGAAGTTCAGATTCTTCAACTCGGGCGGCAGACACGAATTCGCGTCAAACGCGTGAATGCACAAAAAGCACAACATAAATCATTCGCGCTTAACGCGCCAGACGCTCAATTCGCGGCATTCACGATCTTTGCATTGACTTAACATTGAAATCACTCGCGCCTGACGCGCTATTCGCGTCCGGTGTAAACGCACCATGAGAAATCTGTTTTTTTTATTATTATTTTTTATTCCATTATATTTTACCTAAATTCCATTTTTTTCTGTTTTAGTAGCTCTAGCTCTTTAATAATCAGAGAGCATGTCTAATTTAGTGTGATTTGATTAAGTGTACAGCTCCACTTTAGAATTTTAATCCAAAATTTGACACAAAAGTGTACAGCTCCACTTTTTGTAATTATGCGCATTATACTGTAATCCCATTTTCATGACATTATTCCGTGATTCCACCAGTGTTTCGCCAGCACTGCCGTCCTGATGAACAGAAGCTCAGACACCACAATGATCTAGACGTTTATTGAATATTCACATATTCATCCTGAAAAAGAGCTGCTATTTTGAATTCAAAGACCCAAACACATCTCCGTTCACTCTCACGTCAGTCTGGATGAGTTCGGCATCATTGAGACTGGAGAGATTTTGCGGAAGGGAAGATTTTCAGTGAATAACAACTTGAAGTTTTGAGATCACTAAGCATGCGTCCAAATGATTCGGCCGAATGCTTTAAAAGTTCAAAAGCAGCGTCTCTGCAGCGGTGAAGATTGCTATGCTGGCTAATTGAAGAGTACACCTGAAGAAAGCGGAGTTTTGCTCTGGAAGTGTCACAGTCGAGCTCACACACACACGTCAGGAAAGAGCAGATTACAGGGATGTGGATTACACTGAACTCTCGGGATGAAAAGCTCACGCTGCGCCATCTTCGCAGTCGCTGTAAATGTTCTAGCATCTCACAGGAGTTCATTTACTACAGCGATTAGCACATGTTAAAGCTGAGCATGCGTTTTATACGATGCATTCATGGACAAAAAATGCAAAGCAGTGTTTGAGAGATTCATACCCAAGAGTTGATTAAATACAGTCAAGGAAGAGGTTGCTCATTTGTTCTGTTAACCCGTGGTGGGATAGTTAGCGCTAACAGTAGGAGGTGTATAAACCACTTCCAGATCCGGCGTAGTGGAATAATCAGATTGTGACAGCGGTAATACCGCGGCCAGTGTGTTTACCGCAGTAAATGACTCTTGTACACGACGGGGAGTCTCCACAGCTCACGGCCCACAGCCTTCCGCTCCAGCACTGGGAATGTCACTCTCACGCTTTTCCACTCCTCCTCCTCTGGGAATTACAGGATCCTGGCATTCCATACAGGATCCAGGCGGCACCAGAATGACTCAATCATCACGGATTTCTCCGTTAAATGCCACAGTGGAATTCCACTATTCCAAACCAGAGTTATAATGGGTAAATACAAAATACAAAAATCGTTACTTGAACTATAATAAAATCAATAAATATGTTTTAAAAACTATTTCAAGTAGATGCCAAGGCGACATTTCTCATTTTAATTTAATTTTAATTTGATGTACTAAAATAACTAAAAATAAAAAAATAAAATGTTAACTGGAATAAAACATTTAAAAAAAAATCAAGATGCCAATCTGACATTTCTAATTTTAATGATTTAGTTTAATTCATTTAGTTTAACTTTGCGTACCAAAATAACTTTATCTAAAATTAAAACTAAAACCATAAAATAAGACATAGTCATTACATTCAATAAACTGGAATAATGTAACTGGAAATAAAATATAAAAAAATACATAAACTTTTTTTATTTCAACTAGTTTCCAAGGCAACTTTAATATTTTTGTTTAGTTTAACTTTAAGGGTTAGTTCACCCAAAAATAAAAATTCTGTCAGTAATTACTCTCCCTCATGTTGTTCCCGCCAGCATCACACGCATCATCACACACATGACCAGCGTCGGCCAATAGTGAGCCTCCGTTCTGACGTACAGCCCAGAAGCGCTGCGCAGTTACACTACGGGAACTCACTCAGAGGAACACACAGAAGAACTTTAAGAGTTCAATAAAGTCGCACTAAAAGTGTTCTGGTCGCCTGATAATCTTCAGGTTGAGCCGCTGTCGTCACTCGGACTATTTTAAACAATGTCTTTACTAACTTTCTGGGCCGGCAAGTTTTAATTACAACAGAAGCCTCTGGAGGAGTGAGACACTCTCAGATTTAATCACTAATATCTTCATTTGTGTCCCGAAGATGAAGGAAAGTCTGACGGGAACAACATGAGGGAGAGGAATCACTGACAGAGTTTATATTTCTGGCTGAACTAACCCTTTAAGTTACTAAAATAACAAAGACTAAAGTTAAAACTAAAACATATTATAAATATATATATAGGTTAACTAAAACATGAAATGAAAATGTATATACGACGGCTATAATAACGACAGCTTCAGAGAAAGCAATAATAACATCTGAACTCTGACCAATAAGAGGACAGTTTAACTCACATGTGACTTGCATAAACACATTGTGTTCCGCTTTGAAATGTTGCCTTGTTGTTGTGAAGGCGAAGCCAAGAAGAAACTGCAACTCTGGGACGATTTAAGGCTCTGTTTGGGAACAAAGCAAATGATCAACAGGTTGAAGCGAATGACTAGAGTCTGGATTACAGCGCTGCGCTGCTCTACTGGGGTTTTCATTCGCCGGCAGGATTGAGCTCTAATGATGCCACACATGGAGGCTGTCTTTGTGGATCCGGAGACGTGGCATGAGGTGCAGTGCTGTACCGACCCATATAAATTAAACATATTATTAGTATTATTATTAGCACACACCACTGAACCCCGTCTACTCTATCTGAGCTGGGCAGAAACAGAGCCGACTCTTCTAACACTCACATAAAGCACACTTACACTTACCGTACATAATTCATCAATATAACCAGGGGCGTTGCTAGGGTCTTGATACATTGGGGGCTTAGCCCAGTCCCCACCACCCACCCACCCCCGCTTTTGGTAACTCTTCTACTCATAGCATAGGCACATAATAATAAGCAATAATGATAAATGGGGGGTCTGGGGGACCTCCCCCAGGAAACATTGGGCATTAAACACTTCATTTCCTGCATTCAGGTGCATTTTTTGTAGCATTTTAAATGATAGGTAAAAATATAGAATGCTTTATTTGTAGAACTGTAACAGCTATTCACAGAAACACAAATAAATACATGAATATTAAATAATATTTTAAAAAATGAATATAAAACTATTCAAATAATAATATTTCATATAATCTAGAATAGGCTATAGCCTATATAGAATAAATAGCATTCAATACAAAATGAGTAGCCTATCTCTCATATATTAAAATCGAGTTTTTATGTGAAATATTTGCTTTGTTGTGCATAGAACCACACCAGGCATTTTAGTAATATTACAAAATAATTTATTGAGGCCAAACATAATAAAACATTATAAACTGTGTCACTTCACCACATGACAGCAGCAAGCAGGCTCCTGATTGTTTAACGCGGCGCGAATTGACGCAGAAGTTCAGATTTCTCAACTCGAGCGGCAGACGCGAATTTGCGTCAAACGCATGAATGCACAAATAGCACTAACTAAATCATTCGCGCTTAACGAGCCAGACGCTCAATTCGCGCCATTCGCGCGAACTTGACGCGCATGAGGCGTATTAGCGTCTGCCGCGCTCTACGCCTCATTTGCGCCGCATGATTTTTTTACGCGCGTACGCGTCTTTGCATTGACTTAACATAGAAATCACTCGCGCCTGACGCGCTATTCGCGTCCGGTGTGAATGCACCATAGTCATCTGACTTGAAGTTGAATGAAGCAATGAATGAGTTGTTGTTAATTCTCCATTTTCAGTGTATGTTTCATTTAAAAAAAACGGAGGCAAATGAGAAATGAGACAAATGAGAGCTCGCGAGATGAGAAAAATGACATCGGTTCCAGACAGAAAAGTTGATGCTAGCGATGTTAGGATTTAACCTGAAATAAGATAGGATGAAGCAAGATAGAATTCCTAAAGTTATTTAGTATTTGCTTCGGCAATACTAATTGGGGAAAATCCTATCTTAGACTCTTCCTTCCTGCAATACAGCCCCTGATATCTAGCTATAGCTATCCATCTGAGGGGAATAACGTTAATTTACACATCGTGTTTCAATCGCCAAATCAGTTGTATAGGCTACTTCATCTACATTTTTCACGAGAAACGGACTATGGCTCACAAAATGGATTAGCTATAGGCGAAATAGTAAGGTCCCACGTACTTTATACATGTTCTGCATTAATACCACAGTGAGTACAGGGCTAGGTAAGTTAGCCCAGGGTTTGCTAAAGAGCCTTCACCGACCTGAGCTTAATGATGAGGGAATGGCGCCAGTATAACTCTTGCCTCTCATCCGCCTCGTATCGTTCATCATGACTCCTTATTTTACTTTTTAAAAAGTGTCTAATGTCCATAATAGCTACCACCAGAAGCCACAAACAACAATGACAGTCAAGCACTAAAGATGTAAGTTAACCGATGGCTCTTTCAGGCTCTCTCTGTGCGCACTCTAACGTTAAATACAAGCATGCTGTAACCATAGAGAGCCTAAGTCCCTCCCCTTCCGGTCGACCACCATGGGACCTTGGGTGTTTCTCAAAACCAAGAATGCAAAGAACGGACTTGTGTTCTTGGGGAGAACGATCTTGTTAGTTGTTCTAGGAAGAATGAACTCACAAGGTGACGAGCACACAGAACGCTGCTGACAGTTTGAGACGATGTGTTCTTGCTGGTATTGCGCAATAATACCCCCGCACAAACGCCGTCTGCAGTACCCAAACATAACGAGAATTATTGACGATAACAGCCAGGCTTTATCGCCCAAGCCTACCCTCAGCTCAAGGGATTACAACTGTAACGTACACTGTAATGTATATTCATAACATTAAAGCAACGCCTGTCTCCTTTCATTCTGCTTCTGTTGTTTGTTTGTGTATACATCACTAACCAACGGCGGGGGAAAAACGCCGGTAAAAGGCAATGGTCTCTTGACTGTGGGGTAAAACGAGTCGGTTGGCTCGCAAGTAACACCCGCAGGTGCTTATGGAGATTCTCACTTCCGAAAACGTTTGAGCACATTTTCGATTCGGCATAAATTTTCGTAAAAATGCCACTATTTAAAATCTACACAGTTGATTTCTCGCATCAAATGTCCTCAGAAGTGAATTTAGTGATGAAATAGCGTACGAAATTGTAGAAAAACGACTTTCTGTATTGACCTGCCTCTCCTTCCTCGAAATTCGAAATGAATGCTGGGATATTTCAGCCGTCAAGTTCACACAAGTTACCAACCGATGCATCCTCGGTAAAATGGACGTGTCAAGAACACTTCCGGGATTTTTAACCGTTCTTGCCATAATGCAAACTTGTGTATTGGGACAGTACTTGGGCCACAAAAGATGACGTTTCACAAGAACACAAGAACACAAGTACAGACAAGAACACAGATTGAGAAAGGCCCCTTATTTCGGAAAAATATTGTATGGTAGTCAATGGCGAGAGACAACAAATATTTTGATCTCGTTTGAATTGTGCCCTGAATTACACATATGATGTTTGTCAATTTAAAAGATACATTTTAAAGTCAAGAAAGTCGCAGTTTGATGTAAAACTGCTGAGGTATAAGACTGTGAAAATACGTAATTACAAAGACTACAAACCCAGAAGGCGCACATGCGACGTCATACCTTTTCTCTCAATGAATGAAGCTAACTTTACTGAAGCTAACGTCTGTCATTTTTTCTATAGTCTTACATTATAATCCTAACGTTACGCCGTCATGCCTGACTCGTGTTTTGAGCCAGAATACACACATACGAGCAACGGATCTTGTGACGTAGGCTACATAGTGCGAGACGAGAGATGTAGTTCATCGAGCGATTTTCACATACAACTAAACGTTACTCTTCTGTTTTATGACAAACTGCGACTTTCTTGACTTTCATATTTACCTTTTAAATTGACAAACATCATATGTGTAGTTCAGGGGACAGTTCAGACGGAATAAAAAGATAAGTTATCTCTCGCCATTGACTTCCATACATATTTTTTCCGAAATAAGGTCCCATGAGCCGGAAGCGGAGGGGCGGGACTTAGGCTCTCTATAGTAACTTTGATCTGCTTGAACACATTTTAATCGTCTTTAATACATGATTGATTCCGAAGGATAGATTAAAAGACCAGTTCATTTTTTTTAAATAGGCATAAATACAAAAAAAAAAAAAAAAAAAAAAAAAAAGATCAATAAATATTTTTTTTTGAGATCCGGGGCTATAAAAAAAACATCCGGGGCTGTAGCCCCGGACGCCCATGTCTAACGACGCGCCTGAATATAACATAGATATCTATGTTTAGAATGTTCACTTTTGCAGAATGAGGATGAATTTGAGAATGAAAAATGTGATGGCCGATGCAGATACCTATATCTTATAGAGCAGAGTGGCCGATATTAAACCGATAATCATATATATCATTACAATATTTAATTTAAAGAGGACATTTCATGAAAATCCGACTTTTTCCATGTTTAAGTGCAATAATATAATCTGTGCTTCTACCAACCCAGAAAACATGAAAAGTGAAACCCAGTAATAAAGCCTTAATCTGCATGTTTATATTATTACCGGCCCTTAATCCGCACGTTTATAATATCACCGGCCCTTAATCCGCACGTTTATAATATTACCGGCCCTTAATCTGCTCGTTTATAATATTACCGGCCCTTATCTGCTCGTTTATAATATTACCGCCCCTTAATCCGCACGTTTATAATATTACCGGCCCTTAATCCGCACGTTTATAATATTACCGGCCCTTAATCTGCTCGTTTATAATATTACCGCCCCTTAATCCGCACGTTTATAATATTACCGGCCCTTAATCCGCACGTTTATAATATTACCGGCCCTTAATCTGCTCGTTTATAATATTACCGCCCCTTAATCTGCACGTTTATAATATCACCGGCCCTTAATCTGCTCGTTTATAATATTACCGGCCCTTAATCTGTACGTTTATAATATCACCGGCCCTTAATCTGTACGTTTATAATATCACCGGCCCTTAATCTGCACGTTTATAATATTACCGGCCCTTAATCTGCCCGTTTATAATATTACCGGCCCTTAATCTGCACGTTTATAATATTAACGGCCCTTAATCTGCACGTTTATAATATTACCGGCCCTTAATCTGCCCGTTTATAATATTACCGGCCCTTAATCTGCTCTTTTTTAATATTACCGGCCCTTAATCTGTACGTTTATAATATTACCGGCTCTTAATCTGCACGTTTATAATATTACCGGCTCTTAATCTGCACGTTTATAATATTACCGGCCCTTAATCTGCTCGTTTATAATATTACCGGCCCTTAATCTGCTCGTTTATAATATTACCGGCCCTTAATCTGCTCGTTTATAATATTACCGGCCTTTAATCTGCACGTTTATAATATTACCGGCTCTTAATCTGCTCGTTTATAATATTACCGGCCCTTAATCTGCTCGTTTATAATATTACCGGCCCTTAATCTGCTCGTTTATAATATTACCGGCCCTTAATCTGTACGTTTATAACATTACCGGCCCTTAATCTGCACGTTTATAACATTACCGGCCCTTAATCTGTACGTTTATAATATTACCGGCCTTTAATCTGCACGTTTATAATATTACCGGCTCTTAATCTGCACGTTTATAACATTACCGGCCCTTAATCTGCTCGTTTATAATATTACCGGCCCTTAATCTGCTCGTTTATAACATTACCGGCCCTTAATCTGCTCGTTTATAATACTACCGGCCCTTAATCTCTACGTTTATAATATTGCTGGCCCTTAATCTGCACGTTTATAACATTACCGGCCCTTAATCTGCACGTTTATAATATACTGTGCTATGATATATGATCTATATGATCTGTGCTGTGCATGTGAATAATGGCAGTAAAAATTACCACAATTCATAGGGAATAATATTGAAAACTGCATGTAAGGAGCATGTAAGGAGCGAATCCTTACTCTGATTATTGTAAATAATAATTGCATTATTGGTGCACTAAACATCCATCCATCCATCCATCCATCCATCCATCTTCTTCCGCTTATCCGGGGCCGGGTCGCGGGGGCAGCAGTCTAAGCAGAGATACCCAGACTTCCCTCTCCCTAGCCACTTCCTCTAGCTCTTCCGGGGGGACACCGAGGCGTTCCAAGGCCAGCCGAGAGACATAGTCTCTCCAACATGTCCTAGGTCTTCCCCGTGGTCTCCTCCCGGTGGGACGTGCCCGGAACACCTTCCCGGGAAGGCTTCCAGGAGGCATCCGGAACAGATGCCCGAGCCACCTCAGCTGACCCCTCTCGATGTGGAGGAGCAGCGACTCTACTCTGAGCTCCTCCCGAGTGACCGAGCTCCTCACCCTATCTCTAAGGGATCGCCCAGCCACTCTGCGGAGAAAGCTCATTTCGGCCGCCTGTATCCGGGATCTTGTCCTTTCGGTCATGACCCAAAGCTCATGACCATAGGTGAGAGTAGGAACGTAGATTGACCGGTAAATCGAAGCTCATTTTTTTTCCGGTAATATTATAAACGTGCAGATTCAGAGTTCTTCACCACGACAGACCGGTACATCGACCGCATTACTGCAGAAGCTGCACCGATCCGTCTGTCAATCTCCCGTTCCATCCTTCCCTCACTCGTGAACAAAACCCCAAGATAATTAAACTCCTCCACTTGAGGCAGGAACACTCCACCAACCTGAAGAAGGCAAGCCACCTTTTTTCGACTGAGGACCATGGCCTCGGATTTGGAGGTGCTGATTCTCATCCCAGCCGCTTCACACTCGGCTGCAAACCGTCCCAGTGCATGCTGAAGGTCCTGATCTGAAGGTGCCAACACAACAACATCATCCGCAAAGAGCAGAGACGAAATCGTGTTGTTCCCAAACCCGACACCCTCCGGCCCCTGGCTGCGCCTAGAAATTCTGTCCATAAAAATTATGAACAGAACCGGCGACAAAGGGCAGCCCTGCCGGAGTCCAACATGCACCGGGAAGAAGTCTGACTTACTGCCGGCAATGCGAACCAAGCTCCTGCTTCGGTCGTACAGGGACCGGACAGCCCTTAGCAAAGGACCCCGGACCCCATACTCCCGGAGCACCCTCCACAGGCCGCCACGAGGGACACAGTCGAATGCCCTCTCCAAATTCACAAAGCACATGTGGATTGGTTGGGCAAACTCCCATGAACCCTCCAGCAGGAGGGTATAGAGCTGGTCCAGTGTTCCACGGCCCGGACGAAAACCGCACTGTTCCTCCTGAATCCGAGGTTCTACTATCGGCCGTATTCTCCTCTCCAGTACCCTGGCATAGACTTTCCTGGGGAGGCTGAGAAGTGTGATCCCCCTGTAGTTGGAACACACCCTCCGGTCCCCCTTCTTAAAAAGAGGGACCACCACCCCGGTCTGCCATCCCAGAGGCACTGTCCCCGACCGCCACGCGATGCTGCAGAGGCGTGGCAGCCAAGACAGCCCCACAACAGTTTGCCAGAATTTCTTCGAGGCCAGCCGATAGTAATTTTCCATGGCCTCACCGAACTCCTCCCAGGCCCGAGAATTTGCCTCCACAACCACCCGGGCTGCAGTTCGCTTGGCCTGCCGGTACCCGTCAGCTGCCCCAGGAGTCCCACAAGCCAACCAGGCCCGATAGGACTCCTTCTTCAGCTTGACGGCATCCCTTACTTCCGGTGTCCACCACCGGGTTCGGGGATTGCCGCCTCGACAGGCACCGGAGACCTTACGGCCACAGCTCTGAGCAGCCGCTTCGACAATGGAGGTGGAGAACATGGTCCACTCGGATTCAATAGCTCCAGCCTCCCTCAGGATCCGGTCGAAGCTCTGCCGGAGGTGGGAGTTGAAGATCTCTCTGACAGGAGACTCAGCCAAACGTTCCCAGCATACCCTTACAGTACGCTTGGGTCTGCCAAATCTGTCCAGCTTCCTCCCCCGCCATCGGATCCAACTCACCACCAGGTGGTGATCAGTTGACAGCTCCGCCCCTCTCTTTACCCGAGTGTCCAAGACATATGGCCGCAGGTCAGATGAAACGACCACAAAGTCGGTCATCGACCTACGGCCTAGGGTGTCCTGGTGCCACGTGTACTGATGGACACCCTTATGCTTGAACATGGTGTTCGTTATGGACAAGCTGTAACTAGCACAGAAGTCCAATAACTGAACACCGCTCGGGTTCAGATCAGGGGGGCCGTTCCTCCCAATCACGCCCCTCCAGGTAACACTGTCGTTGCCCACGTGGGCGTTGAAGTCCCCCAATAGAACGACGGAGTCCCCAGTCGGAGCACTTTCCAGCACCCCTCCCAGAGACTCCAAGAAGGCCGGGTACTCTGCACTGCCGTTTGGCCCGTAGGCAGACACGACAGTGAGAGACCTATCCCCGACCCGTAGGCGCAGGGAAACGACCCTCTCGTTCACCGGGGAAAACTCCAACACATGGCGGCTGAGCTGGGGGGCTATAAGTAAACCCACACCAGCCCACCGCCTCGCACTATGGGCAACTCCAGAGTGGTGAAGAGTCCATCCTCTCTCGAGGAGGGTGGTTCCAGAGCCCAAGCCGTGTGTAGAGGTGATCCCAACTATCTCTAGTTGGAACCTCTCAACCTCACGCACAATCTCAGGCTCCTTCCCCGCCAGCGAGGTGACGTTCCACGTCCCTAGAGCTAGTTTCCGTGTCCAGGGATCGGGTTGTCGAGGCCCCCGCCTTCGACTGCCGCCCGATCCTCTCAGCACCGGCCCATTACGGTCCCTCCTGTAGGTGGTGAGCCCACGGGAAGGCGGCCCCACGTCGCTCCTTCGGGCTGAGCCCGGCCGGACCCCGTGGGGGGAGGCCCGGCCACCAGGCGCTCGCATACGAGCCCCAACCCCAGGTCTGGCTCCAGGGTGGGGCCCCGGCTGCGCCATACCGGGCGACGTCACGGTCCTCGATTTAATTTTCATCATTTTTGAACCACTCTTAGTCTGACCCGTCGCCTAGGACCTGTTTGCCTTGGGAGACCCTACCAGGGGCATATAGCCCCGGACAACATAGCTCCTAGGGTCATTCGGGTACTCAAACCCCTCCACCACGTTAAGGTGGCAGTTCAAGGAGGGGTGTGCACTGAACACCTTTAGTTATTATTGGTGCACCACCTCTATTATTGGTGCATCAACTAAATGAGTGCATGTCATATTGCTTTAATAAACCCACATTTCCCAAATAATAATGCATGAGTAAGTCTGATCGGCTCGGATGTCTCGTTGAGCTGTCCGGCGTCCGCTGAAGATCACAGCAGTGACACTGAACATCACTGAAGATCACAGCAGTGACACTGAACATCACTGAAGATCACAGCGGCGACACTGAAGATCACAGCGGCGACACTGAAGAGCTCAAACACGCTCAGGCCCGCACTGGAACCCAGCGCTGTGTTTCTCGCTGATTCGCTGCTTTTGTCACACGGCCCTTTTATATCACAAGCTAAAGACTCTTTGAAGACCTTCATAAATCCAGCGGCTCTGTTTATTTAGCTGCTCGTGTGTCCGTGTCTTTTCAAACTCAAGACTGTGGAAAGCCAAGCAGCTTGTGTTTGTGCATCCGTGAGAAGGGCCGAAACCTGAACAAGGGACGAAACACAGAATCTGCAGCGTTTCACACGTTTATGTCAATTCTAGTCGAGCGGACGAACAGGCAAATGTAAACACCGTTCACAAAAGCCACATTTCCTCTACATCACAAAGAAAGCATTAGCAAACACCCTTTCAAAGACTTCATGTCTTCATTCACTTATTATATTACCGTAAAGCTTTTCCATTTGTCTTACTGTGGCTTTACAGATATAATAGACTGTATGATTTACAACAGAACGGCTGCGTTCAGTATAATACACTACTATAAACTATTATTCAGAAATCTTTCTCCACAGAAGTCCAGATAAAACTACATAAACTTTAATTATTCAGGCCAAAAGGATAATTAGACAGAATTAATGTGACAATCACAGTTTGTAAACGTTTATTCACTAACTATTTAAAACAAAAACAATAATAGTGGTTGACCAATGACTGATGGTGATACACAGTAATAATTATTAAATAATTAATCATGGTAAAAAAGACCACATAAAATGCCTTAAACTACATAGCAACACTCTGGTAACCACCACAATACCCTTAAAATGGCAAAGCAACAGTAAAAAGTTTAGAAAAACACATAACCACCAGAAACTACATGTTCCCATATTGAATTTATATATATATATATATATATATATATATATACACATATACATATAATATGTTTTGAGGAAAAAGCACCAAAAAAATCCTTAATATATAAATATATAGTTAAAATGTCTGAGTGAGAAGCGACCACTAAATAGAATAACTCGACCAAAAAGCTAATTCAACTTTTCTATACTGAAGAGATATAAGAAAATTAAAACTATTATAATCTGTCCTTCAAACTTTGAACTATTCTTCGTTCTTATTTTAATAAACACCAGAAAAGGGGACAGAAAAGTTTTTGAAATTGAAAAGCCATGCAAACATATAACACACATATTGAAGCAAGGATCTAAACTATCAATGCGATATCATGACATAAATAATCAGTATATTGCGTCTTCTGACCGTCTTCTAGAGAGAGACGTTTTCAGACTTCCTGTGACATGCGGGTTTCCTGGATTACATCATAAAGAGACGCTTCAGTAACAGTGATATCTGCCCAGCAACACACATCACAGTCCTCATGAACAGGGAACTCTGGGTACCAGCCTGAAGAGGTTCATTATCATCAGTGATTGGTCCGCGCTGGAGGAGTGATTTCTGTCTGATCAGAGGTCACCGGGTCAGTTCGACTCCCTCTGATTCCCACAGTTAAGCCCTGATCAGCTTCACGGACTAGTGCCTCGAGCTCCTGCTAGACTGGGTTTGTAGTTCTGCCCTTTAGCCCTGACTTCAGATCAGTCTGAATGCTCTAGGTATAGATTTAGGACCCTTGTTAAGCTCTAAATATGGTTTCCTCCACAGAGACCTCCTCTCTCATATGCTGTTCTTATCAAATGAACCCCCGCAGGACTCTGAAATGTCAGGGTCAAAGGTCAAAGCAATGGGAAATGTATAGCACGAGTGTTCGCTAACTCGGCAGTATTAAGATCAGATGTTACTAGAAATGCTAAAAGGCCAGACACATTTTTGGTAGAATGCAAGTTTGGTCAAACAAAGCTAAAACCAAACAAGTTAAGCTGTTATCTTTTTATAGCTTTGAGATAACATAGAAACGGCATAAAAAGTGGTAAAAAGGCAATACCTTAGCAATGGCATATCGACACCCTGGCAAACAAATAAACACATACAATACCTAAGCTACACCCTGACAACCACCCAGAATACTCTAGAAGCTGCATAGCAATGTAGTAGAAAGTAAAAAAATATATATAAAAAATAAGCAACTGCATAGCAACGCCCTGCCAACCATCCAGACTAATTTAAAAGCAACATTGTAAAAAGTAAAATCCACATCAGACACCTTAGCAACTGCCTAACAATTCCCTGGCAACAAAACAAAATACTCTAAAAACTTCATAGCAACGTGGTGGAAAAACCAACAACAAAAACACAATACCAACTGCATAGTATGGTAACCACCCAGAATAAACTAAAAACTGGTAACATGGTTCAAGTAAACAACACACACATGATGGTGAATTGTGTATACTTACTTTGCTTTCAGAAAATATAAAAGCTGCACAGCAAAAAAACACACAAAAAAAAACACATGAAGTACCTTAGCAACAGCTTAGTAACCACCCAGAATACTCTAGAAATTGCATAGCAATGAGGTAGAAAGTAAAAACCACACAAAAGCAACTCAATGTTGGCATTACCCTGGCAACCACTCAGAAACGGCATAGCAACATTCTAAAAAGTACAAAAACATAAAACACTCAGAATACCTTGGCAACTGCATAGCAACACCCTGGAAACCATCAACACCCTACAATCATGACGCTGAATTTCGCATACATTTAACTCACATTTTCAGAAAATGTACAGATCTAATCTCTTAACGTCTCTTTATTTTAAAGCTCACTGCTGCCCTCTATATGCTGTTGGGGAAACTACAGTAAGTGGGTTGCTGAAGCATTGACAGTGCCTGATAAGTTTAAATATAATTTTAGTCTGTATTATTAAAACACTAATAATATAATCACCGTGGTTCTCTAGTGACTGCTGTTTTTCTTCTGCTTTCAAACTCTCTTAAAGCATCAACAACTCTAAAGAAATCCATCCCAGGTGTTCATCTTCACTTTTTCAGAAAGGAAATGACATCACACATGCACCTGGAGCCCGTCTCAGTCCAACTTCCCATCAGTTTCTTTCACACTACTAACATATAATCCACTCACTTTTCTGCACAGATGCAGACATGTAATTATTTGTTTAAAGGTATAAACGAGCCGAAAGCCCCTCTGGTGGTGTATACATTAAAACTATGACAGATGTGTATAAAACATCCTCTAATGCGCTAAAGCCAGCTGTCCCGAGCCAATGGGCCACTGCGGAAGCCTTTGTGCTGAAGCAAACAGTCCAGCTTGTGTACGGCTGCAATCATTAACGTAGTTATGTGTGACTTAAAACAGGGCAGGATTCAGGGTTTCTGAACGGGTTTCTCAATGAAGCGGATTTTAGCATCCAGTCTGAAGACTACGGATAGAAGGAGAGAATATCCTCCATGAATAACCCTGTGCGTCTGAGAGAGAAGAGGAACACTCTCGCTTTCATGGTCCTTCTCATTCACTCAAGCTGCTTTAAAATTACACATATTTTCAGCACAAGCATTCGACAACATCTTTACTCTAAAAATGAAAAGTTATTCAGGGGTTCTGAAGCCTGGCAACCACCCATAATAATCTAAAAACGACATAGCAACGCCCTGGCAACCACCAATAATAATCTAAAAACAATATAGCAATACCCTAGCAGCCACCCAGAGTAATCTAGAAACTGCATAGCAACATTATAAAATATATATATTAAAAATGTTAAAAGTAAAAAATAAAACCCCATAAAATACCTTAGCAACACACTGGCAACCACCCTGCATTGCAACATTGTTAAAAGTAAAAAAAAAAAAAAAAAAAATCTATAAACTGCATAGTAAAAAGTAAAACTCACATAAGACACATTAGTAACGACATAGCAACACCCTGGCAACAAAACAGAATACCCTAGAAACTGCACAAAAAAACACACATAAAAATAGCAACTGCAGAGCAACGCCCTGACAACCACCCAGAATAACCAACAAACTGTTAACGTGGTAAACACCACTCATTTAAAAGTAAAGGTTCTTCAATGGTTCTGCAGCCTGACTGTATAGTAAATAATCATAAATCATGAATGATCTTTTCAAGCAAATGACTAAATAACTCTCTTATAGGTTGATCATGCAATTTATTATCATTAAATCCTAATGATAATTAAAGGGGAAATGGAAAAAATTCTTAAGACCCCACTGTATGTGAACCACATTTCTGCACAACAGTTTTCTCATGGTGAAAGATTTAAACCAGGACAAAACTCAATTATATTACGCCACCTAGTGGCCAAACACATACATTGCAACTGGCTCCTGTTTGCTTAACTATAATGTTATAAATCTATTAATTTCATTTTAGACACAAATGTAAAAGAAAAAAAAATGGAAATGTATTAGTAGTAGTAAAAATAACAACAAACAATAACAAAAAGTGTGTGTGTGTGAGTCATCATTGTATACATCAATATCAGTTCAATGGCTCATAGCGGACTGTGATTGGTCCATCTTGACCAGGCTAAGAAAAGTAACACGTTTCACGCTACACTGAAAAAAAAAAAAAAAACGAAAAAGGTACAAAAGCTGTCAAAAGTACTAATATGTATCATTAAAAGGTAAATATGGTATAAAGATGTATCTTGAAAAGGCTTTTATACTTAATTTTTTTTTTTTCCTGAGAGTACATAAAACAAATGCTTGGAAAACAATTGTGGCTTAAGTGTCTAAATACTTTTAGTGGCCACTGTATATGAACATTATATAAATCTGAAACAATGTAACGCATTATCAACTATGAACATGCACAAATCACCATCACAGCGCTGGAACGAACGAGCTCTCCACTTTCTGGTTAAACACAAAAGCAGACGATATTCTGTACAACTGACTAATGATGATTTAATGATGATCAGCACAAGCTCTTCTCAGGTCCCTGTAATCATGACTATTACAACCAGCGAGGAAAATAAGAACAAACTATATAAACTGATTGTGTGTGTGTGTGTGTGTGTGTGTGTGTGTGTGTGTGTGTGTGTGTGTGTGTCAGAGACGCTGTAGAATAACAAAGTCAGTCCAGAAACACTCCTACTCTGCAGATAAACAGATAAACTCCAGGATATTTTGTTAAATCCACATGTACAGTGTCTCCTTCCTTTCCTGCTGATTCCTTTATATGTCTCTGATCTTCATTGACTGACTCCATTCAGCCGCCCAGCAACAGCGTCCAGTCAGACTCTCTCCACACAGAACCTGAGGATACTCATCAAATCTCTCTGGATGCTCAGGATACGGCTGGTCCTTAAACACGTTCGTCATGTTTCTGTTCTCCTCAGACAGAATGAGACGAGTGACCGCTGTGTTTGGATCCAGTGAGAGATTACTAGCGTCTGAAGACATGAAGAGAGAGCAAAACAACATTAACCACTGATATATGTGTGTGTGCAAACATACCTGTGTCATATTCCATGATTTACACTATAAAAACACACATTTACTTACTGAGGACATTATTAGAATAAATCCATTATAAATATGTTTATTTATTAACCCCTTATCAAGCTCCCCCCCCCCCCCCCTTTTTATTTAATAGACATGAAAATGCATATTCCGAACTTAAATGGTTGTAATTCAAGAATGCTTTGGAATACATATCTAAGATTGGTCTTGTTTTTAAGAAGACATTTAGCAGATATGTGTAGAAGTGAAATAAATTAAGAAAGTTAAACAGAAAAAAAGTTATAGAGGTTTGAGTTTATAAAATGTACAACGTTAAAATTTAATTATTCATATTTTATATAAAATATATATTTTCAAAACCTGGTGGACTCACACAAGAACAAGTTGCGTTTCAAATGTTAGGTTGATATCTCAGAAAATAAGCGTTCAGTGAGATTTAGTTTGGGCGCAGTACCACACTTCTCCACTAGTTGACATTACTGCCCATATAAGGGCGCCTACATTTCCATATGTTGTTTGAGTCTAAACCATTATTTCATAGACATCCTATTCAGAAGTAGTATTGGAAGTTTGGCAGATTTTGAAATTAATTCAACCTCTAAGAAACACAAAAAGAACACATATGTTCATTATAGCTCGCTGCCACGAATGGTTAATCACAAATGGTAAATCTATAATTTTTTATATGGTATATAAACACATACCAGATTTCTGTGTTTTGTAGATAAAGATAATTAAGTAATATCACATGAGAAAGAGTGAAAAAAACAGCGAGGATCACAGCGGTCAAAGACGCCTGTCTAATGCTTGTTTATAAGAAATAGTGAAGACAGATGACAGAACCGTGTGTGAAAGACCTCAAGCGTGTGTTAGCTCGTCAAAATGATCCCTTGATGGTGAAGACAATGAAGATGCAGAAGAAGATCCAGTGTCAAAACATGGAAGCACCTCAATTGCATGGAAGTATTTTGGTTAAAACTCAGTCAGAAATGCCCTGTGAAACCTGTACAGTAGATCATGTGCAGTCACTCAAAGAGGAAGTAGGGGTGGGAATTTGCAAAAATGTGACGATAGTATTGCGATATTTGGGCCACGATTCAATATTATTGCGATTCTTAACATATTACGATACAGCAAGTATTGCCATTCGATTCTGCGATATATTGCGATTCATGCCCCCATATTATTCAAAGGCATTGTAAAAAATGAGGAAAATAAGACTGCTCAACTCACTTCAAATGTCATATTTAATTCTGTGAACATGATCTTCTACACATTAACTGAAGTGCAAAAACTTTGTCCTTGAACATTCAGGACACAGGACCTTATTACAGGACGTGATTATTCTCTGAATAGGAGACCTCTCACATGAATGCTGAGCTCAGAGCACATAACATAACATTTTTTAAATAGAGTAACAAAGCAGACATAATAGAGTAACATAAACCTGAGAATAATCATATAAATAAGAGTTACTTAGAGCTTCAATCAAATTGAGAAAAAAAACGTGTACAACCGGTTGTGATGGTGAAGCCATTTTCATTTGAATTTGCTGTTGAATGCAGGACAACAAAGCACCGCAACAAGCCACCTTGTGGATGTAATACGCAAATGTAGATTATCACATAATTCGTCCACACTAGA
>NC_136900.1:24963383-24973383 GCF_949152265.1 Phoxinus phoxinus | reverse complement strand
GTGTTGCTGACTAAGTCACAGTCGATGACAGGGTTAAATTGTAATTTTTTGTAATTGATTGAAGCGTTCACACTTCAGATCTAGTTTGTTTTTATAATGTGTCTGTTATTAGAGGCATTGTTGAGAAATCATGGGCCCTATGACCTTCCAACCACACCAATAACAATCAGTTAAACATTTTTTAATTTTAATAGCAGGTCTGCCTCTGCTTTAGAATTTGCATTATCAATTTGTGACTGTAGCCATTCATGTGTACGTTACAGTGTTTTCCCATGAGTTGGTAATGTGTACTGTCATCATGGGATCAGCTTTGCCATCCTATGTGTGTGAAGCTGTCTGGATCTGTCCAGTGTGATGATGGACAATAGATCATTAGTGAAGTGTCACTTTTGGGCTCTATGCCATCTTTATCTTCCTATGTGTAGTGTTCAGCGGTAAATGGAGGTGTGTGTTCAGTGTTCATGCCTAAGAGATGGGTGGAATCAAATATGACAATTGTGTTGTAAATTTGGATCCAGTTCTAACTGGGAGGCCTTAGTTATGCAGTAGTGTTATTGTGATGTGTGAGTGGCCTCGAGTTGTCTTTTCACCCATCTCCCGAGTCTCAGGTTATGTTCTAACAATCTCGTCCTGCTTCGGTGCAGGTGGAATCCGGCCCGTCCTGGCGTCCATCCTCCAAAGGGATTTCAGTGTTAAACCTGAGACGGAAACAAATGCAGAGAAAACCACAGTTAATTCAGATATTTTCAACAGTTTCAAATTTTAATTCCTGTTTTCACATGAAACCGAGTTTCATTGACCAGGTCTGAATTGTTGCTGTTTCAGGACAATGTGTGACACCTAAAGCTGCTCTTGGTTCAGTCTTCACAGTCTGCTTGTGTCATGAGCATTAGAGATCCCAGTTCTGCTGGGGAAATCTTCTGGATCCATCTGAGTTTTTATCACTCATATTGTCATTTTAAGTTGCTCTCATTACAATCAGATCTGTGGGCAGAAATTTGTTCACCTGGATCGGTATTGCCTATTTATGGTGTCATTCACACATTTGGTTAGTGCAGATATTTTTTTACCTGCAAGAAACTGTAGTATCTGTCTGCTGTTTAGCATTTCACACCCTCCTCGTAAATGTACTTCTCTGATCAGATTAAATTTTATTTGGCTGTTACCTGTGCCACACTTATTTGCAAACGTAAAGTATTTGTTTTTTCAAAAGGCGATTATTTTTATCCGGCCCTTGCTCTGTACGTTCTCGTGTCAATACATTTGATTATGAAAAGATATTTGGTTCAGGCTGGCTGACAAAATATATATGTTCACCGTTTCTCTTTTTATATTTCAAATGCCTATTCTTTCATTTTTAGTCTCTTTGAGGACTACGTGAAGGCAAAATTACTATTTTAATATTTAATTATTCTCTTTTGACTCTTTAATAACATTTTACCCGCTTAGACTAGGAAACTATGTCGCTTTGAGGTCCTTACCCAGTAGGTCTCCGACACAAGTGATCAGTCCTGAAGATCAGGAGCAGAGGCAATGGCTACATATCTAGGATTTTGCCGTAATCCCTACATGCAACAATCAAAGATACATTCAGTAGCCCTCAAGGATGCCCTTCAGGAACTTAATTCAACGGTTTTACTTTAGTAGGTTTTGGCCACCATTAAAGACGCCAGTAGATTAACTTTACTTCTTCTTTAATGGCTTTGGATTGGCCAAGCCCGTGATGGTTCACGTGCACTTACTTACAGTAACATTAAATTAGAACAGAAGTCATCGGAAGCGTCCAAGCTAGATTAATCGACCAGCCTCTAACTGGTCCTAGACGGACTCACTCATCCTCCCACCCAAGCAGCCTGCAAACTTCCTGATATCAGTTTTTAGCCGTCGCTAAACTCTGAAGCAGCCTTGTGGTAACATACGAATCCGTCAATCTTATTTGGGAAAAACAATCTCGGAGTCATTTAGAATTAATTCAAACGTAACAATGCATACATTTTGTTCAAGATTCAGAGTTACTGAACCCTAATGCGCGACGTTTTCTGGAACTTTGAATATGAGTGTTTTGTTGTTTCAGGATTTTCAAATTCATTCTTGTGTTACAAATTTGAAAATTAACAATTATTTCATGCTTTTTAATCTCATCTGTGTTAAAGTTCAAGCTTTCAAATGTAATATAGAGTTTTTCAAGATTAGTTTAGGTTTAGTATAGGATATTAATGCTTTCAATGTAGTTTTGGGCCTAATGGTGGGCCAGAGGCATAAAGGGTTAAGCGTTTGGAAGCAGCATAGACATAGCATTTAGCTTAGCCTAGATCTGATTTCTAGCCTGTGTAAATCATGTCACCTTGTTTTTCCAAACTTTCTTTGCTTTTCATAAACAATTCATCGACCTGCCTTTTTATTTATAAAATCACGCATTTTTCGATCGTTTACAACTTAGATAGTCTTTTTCTGTTGTTTGCTCATTCTCTTCATGTGTTGCTGGTTTGTTTACAAGCCAATACAACAATGGCAAAGACATGCTGCTGATTTTAAAACTTTTAGGGTTTATTTTTTCGGTTCTTCGTCGAGTTATTCATTATTTGGAAGATGTTATTCCAATTTTAGGTTTCGTTTCTTGTTGCTTAGGCAAACAAGGAGATCTTTCAAATCTATACAAGCGTTTTCATTCTTCATCTGATGCGCTGTCGCGTGTTTCTAGACAAAGAGCGTTCCGGCCCGTAATAATGCAAACATTTTCTCAACACTTTTAAAAAGGTAGAAAAAGTTGAACTTACCACAGCGGCGGAAGAAAGAGAAGATGTTCAAACCTCTGTGTTGATTTTAGCATTCCATTTTGCTGGAAAGAACTTTGCTCGCGAAATCCATCTGAGAATCACGTCGGGGTCACCACTGTAAAAGCCGGCTATTCGGCCCAACTTCCGGTTTCCAAATAGCCGGTAAGGAACGCGCGTGTTCAAGTCTCTCCAGCGTTTTAAAGGAATTTTGGTTAAATAAGACACAGGTTCTCATATGCAATTATCTCGTTTTAATCTGACTCCATGAATTAAATAAAAGTTCAATGTGCAATAAGGTTATGTTTACACTTAAATAGTTACAACATGATGTAATGAGAATTTAAACCATTTGTACCAGCATAAATGTTACCTGAGAGAGAGAGAGGGAGAGGGAGAGGGAGAGGGAGAGAAAGAGAGAGAGAGAGAGAGAGCAAGAGGGAGAGGGAGAGAGACCCTCTCCCCAGCTTGGCATCCAAAGACAAGAGAGTGAAGAACATTTGCCGTCCAGTTTTGTCATTTCTCCCCCCACCGTGTCCCCAGCACCCAGGTGTGAAACATTCAAACTGACCAATCAGACCATCACAATTTCCTCCATTGTCCCAATCACTGCTATGCTGGAAATGTCTTAATGAAAAGAAAGTGTCTTTGTTGCATTGAAATAATCTTGGATTATTTCCAACCTTACAATATAAAAAAATTACATAAGCCTATATTTCACATAGCCCTATAGTTATACATATTTATTCACATGCAATAATATGAATGAAATATGTTTTATAGGCTAGTTAGGATTAGGAAAAGAAAATCGATTATTCTTGATGGAATTCTTTAAGCGCAAGACGAATGAACACTTCTGCATGCGCGATGTGTTCTGAGCTGCGCACTCAAACAACGAGCCGCCTCTCACATAGTGCACGGACACACACACACAGCACTATATCTCACAATTATCCTTAGTTAATTTATATCACAATAAACATCAGAAGAATTGTTGTTTCAACCACAGAAAGACGTCAGTACACACATTTTTTCAAGTTCTAATATCCCCGTAAACACAGTCGATTGTCTTCGGTTGAGAAATAAAAATACTCGCTGCCACCATTAACCCCCTGGGGTCTGAGGTGTTTTCTGGGTCCTGGAGGTGTTCTGACATGCTCTAACATTTGTGCTTATTTCTGTTACTTGTGACATTTTCATGACTAAAGTATTATTACACTGCATTCATCACAAACTCTGCTACAATAATATGTCAGCAGCATGTATGTAAAAGTTTGTAGTTTTGAGATAATAACATGTATGCGTGGTTTGTGAAAATGACCAAAAAAAAAGTCACTGAAATAATGTATTGAAACACAAACTAATTATTTCTTCGCAAGGCTTTTGAAAATTGTATCACGTAGCCTAGAATATTTGCTCCAAAACTATGTGAAAATCATCCTGAATACTCATTCAGATAAGACAATATATTGATTTAAAATTTGTATGACCTGTTTTGTGTAAGAAAGCTTTATGCGAGGAGGCGTTAACCACCCTGAATATTGAGTGTTTCACACATGAGAAAAGACAAATACCCTCCCATAATGGCCCTATTAGGAGCTCTCAGGCACTATCATTACATTACCTTGCACAAAGAATGAGGAGATTTAAAAAAGAACGGCTTTTTGATTGTTTGAATTTATTTACAACACAACATCATCCAAAGATACACAACAAATGGCAAAAAAGCACATTATTTAACACACTGAACTAAAGACAGAGACTTAACCAGTCACACACCTTTCCTTTCCTGAAACATAGTGCATACCTGTCATTTCCAAGGTGTTTGATTTTTCACTTTACCTCCTCATGCTCATGTTGAAGTCAGCAGGACGGGTAGCTACCTAAAAAAATATATATATAAAAAAGCTGTGAACATGCTGATATCAAGAAGAAACCAGGGCTGCATGATTGTGGGAATACATTTTAGATTTCTGGTGAAAATTCCTTTTTAAAATTTACAAAATACACACACACACACACACATATATATATAAATATATATATATATATATATATATATATATATATATATATATACATACATATATATATATATATATATATATATATTTGTTGTGCCTTGTAGGCATATACCTGCAGGGCTGAATCAAATAATAAAAACAATAGTATAGCAGGCATAGTTAAAAGGGAACACTTCAGTAACACTACACTAGAGAAAAACATATTGATTATCATATGTTACTTCAAATGTTTACAATTGATATGACGTTATGAAATGAGATTGGAGTAAAATCATGGTGCGTTTTGCTTTTCAAACGCACGTCGCGCGACTAACTCAAACTCTCACAGCGCGTGCAGGGAACATTCACTGAAGCATCGAGCAACAGTTCAATGGCAATGTGAAGTTTATGCAACAATAACACTAACTAATATCATTCAGGATTATTTCTTACCTTAAAATCGTTCTTGTCTTCAAATCGCGATCTTCTTCTTCAGATGTAAACCCAATAATCTCACAGCATGTCTTCCAAACTCGACGACTGCAGAGGACTGATAAAGTTTGCCGCTTTGTTGTTGAGGTAATGGGGGCGTTCGCGCGACACATGGACGATTTGCATCTCTATATGTTTTGCGCGTGTGGGTGTGGTCACATTAAAACTAATGAGGAAGGGTTAGAGAAACTGAATATCTTGTTGGTTTTATACAAATTACTTAAACAGAGAATATTTGTTTTCGTTTTGAATCAGATCATTTAAAACTACACACTTAAATGATTATAAATATATAGAGCTCACAAATGTGTGACAAGTATTCGCTGAGTTTTTTTTATGTTTAGAGACATGCTCAAGAAAAAAAAGTTCACGAGACGGAGAGGCAGAAAGCACACCCTGTTTAATTTCTTTATTTTACAAAAGCACAACGTTTTGTTTTGATTGTAAGTGGACACATACAAAAGTAGACATCTCACAGATTCTTTTTTCATTCTTATTAAGTCTGTATGACCACAAATGACGGAGTATTTTAAGTTTATTCAGCTGCTATGTGAAAAAAAACGCGCAAATCACGCCGGCGTGATTGCCGACCCCAGGGGGTTAATGATGATCAAAAAACAAAGGAAAAAGAAAATAACTCACTGAACTTTTGTAACTTTAACTAACATTTTATATGCCCGTTTTTCGGTGCTGACTGCTCTAACGGCAACATGAGTCTGTGTAGCCGCGACCTTAAGATGCGTTCCCAGTCATACATCCTTTATCCTTACTTTCGTTATTTTTTAAAACATTTAAACATTTTTTTCTGGATTTCTTGATCTTTATATGATTTTTATTTTATTCATATGCTATTCGTTTTTATAAAAACAAAATTCTGCAGACGAAAAAAAAAACTATCCTGTTAATTCAGAAAAGCAGAGATAGCTACCTATAGCCTACAAACATGACATTGGTAAAATTAAGTTTTATTGCAAACGGATGAAGAAATTTCTTTGATTTGAATCTCTCATGCACGCGTTTGGAGTTTACAATGTTGGCAGCTCCGTTACAGGCTATATTGGAAGCGTTATATTTGCTTTAAATAAAAAAAAATAACAAAAGAAACTAAATAATATGCAAATATAACTTTTAATGACTTATATGTCTCTAAATAATTAAAGCTATCATTTTTATTTCGTAAACGGCTTAAGGAACTCTAAGACCAAAAAGGAGAAGGAAAAAAAACAGGTTTTTGCTCATGCAGCACGAAAAAAATCGATTTTAATTCCTAATTTTAGACAAATAATAAATATAGTATAGTTTAAATACAAGTTTAAAAACAGCGCTACATATACGGAAATTAAACTGATCATCATTAAATTAGGCAATAGGTAGGCGTACCGCTGAAAAAGAAAGAAAGAGAAACATCGGACCTTATGAAAAACAAATAGGCTAGACACCTTGCTATAACATCAACATGCATTCACCAGTACATCACCAGATTCTCTTCAGTTCAGTTATATTTAACATTTCTCCTCGCGAAACGAAATCCGTTTCAAACATGCGATAGAACAGTGTGGAAATTATTAGCAACACTAACATAACAGCAAAGCTAATGTTTTATGCTCGTTTAAGCTCAAACTAACCAAAGTAAAACCTTTAACATTTCAATCATTAAATGAAACTAATTAAATCGCAGGCTATCATTAGATAAAGTGCAGCCAAACTCAACATGACTTTTTAACGGTGTATGTCGGTAGCGTGGTATCCGCGGGGCGTGTTGGGGGCGGGGCTTGGGTAGACGATATTATCGGATATCGCGATATTTTTTAAGGCGATTATTGATAAAATATTTTTTACATATCGCCCAGCCCTAGTGTGTGTGTGAGCATGCGTGTGTGTGTGTGTGTGTGGGTGTGTGTGTGAGAGAGAGAGAGAGTGTAAATGAGTGTGAGAGAGAGACAGTTAGTGTGTGTTTGTGTGTGTGTGTGTGTGTGTGTGTGTGTGTGTGTGTGTGTGTGTGTGTGTGTAAATGAGTGTGAGTATTATTTCTTGATAACACACCGTTGCTAAGGATAACACACCGTTGCCATGAAAAATAGAGCGTTGCCATGGACACGGAGTTCTTTAACGGAAGTTTTTAAATCAATATTTTGTGTCAAATTCTTGATTTATTTGGTAGGCAGCCATGTAATAAGCAGGATAATGTATAGCGAGGCGGTTGTTATAGCGAATACACTCCGCTCTGCGTCGGCTCCCGTTCAGCCTGACGGTGTTGTTTTCGCTATAGGCCTTATTCGCAAACACCGGAAGTAGCGAACCGCGGCCATATTGTTGACATGACATCTGTCCTGCCCGTGGCCGCACGCAGATTTTAGTTGAGGGGAGCCGTAGCCTAATGGCTTCATCTCGTCGGTATCAAGAGAAGATAAGCTCGATTGGCGTGGACTCATATCAAATAGACCCAATAGCCTTAAGTAAAGATTCGTCCTTATTGCCAGCCGTAACTTATCCGGATATTTATTCAGAGCTGCCAACTCTCGCGCATTCACCGTGAAGCACACTTTTCACACGCTCTCACGCCACACATCCATTTTCTCACGCACAGAAAAATCGCGACGCAAAGAGGACACGGAGACCAACAGACTAGACAGAGCACTTATGATCTAAAACATCTCAGCTCTCAGGTTCTGTCACTTTTATTACGAAATTCAAACAATAAATACAGTTTTGGCATTTGTAAATGTGACGCGACAGATCCCTAGCGGCACGTGAACCGATCATCTCTAACGTTAGCTAGTAAATAAACACAAATGAACAATGTTGAAAGATACAGTACAACTTACCGAAATCTATATACATAATATCGACCAATCAATCAAACAAACAAAGGGGTCAATAAAACAGCTGGAGAACAATTATGTCACATAACATTTAGCCTAAGCCATTTGATGACCATAATTTGGCTAGAAAAAAAGAGATATAGAGAGTATTTTGCTAAATATGTGTACTTTATTACATATTATATTTTTACTTATATCATTAAAGTTATTATAATAAAAAAACGCATATCTCTCTCTGTATGTTTACAGCATTAGGTGAGTTGTTTTTTTCTTGAGAAAAATGAATGCCTATCTTGTGTAGCCTACCTAATATTTATCCAAATGAGTCAATATTAAATCAAGCCACAAGTCTCTCCTGCGCTGGCTCACTCCTCTGTCTCCTTTCCTTCACGTTTTCTGACAGTCGGTATCGCATTAAAACTAACTTCTTCTTCTTGTTGTTGTTAGAACAGCCGTGTATTACACAACACACCATCACGCTGTTTAAAAATAAATAAATACAGCGATAATACCATGGATAATACCGACCATGCCTCGCTTGTCAATTGACAGACTGACAGTTGCCGTGGGTTCTGTCAACAACATGGCCGCCGCGAACATCGATGACGTAGATCGAATAAGACCTATAGCAACCGCCTCGCTGTACATTATCCCTTACATACACACACACTGCCGTTCAAAAGTTTTGGATCAGTACGATATTTAATGTTTTTAAAAGAAGTCTCTTCTGCTCACCAAGGCTGCAATTATTTGATTAAAAATACAAAAAACAACAAAAAACAAACAGTAATATTGTGAAATATTGTGACAGTTTAAAATAACTGTGTTCTATGTGAATATATAGTAAAGTGTAATTTATTCCTGTGATCAAAGCTGAATTTCCAGCATCATTACTCCAGTCTTCAGTGTCACATGATCCTCCAGAAATCAGTATAATATGAATATTTGATGATCAAGAAACATTAATTATAATTATCAATGTTAAAGGGACAGTTTACACTAAAATGAAACCTCTGTCATCATTTACTCACTCTCATGTTGTGCCAAACATGTATGGATTTCTTCTGCCGAACACAAAAGATGATATTTTGAAGGTTTGGTGAGCACTGACTGAAAGAGTGTCTTCTTCTGTGTTCGGCAGAATAAAGGCAGTCCTGCAGGTCTGGATGACGTGAGGGAGAGTAAATAATGACAGATCTTAAATGTTTGCCTGAACTATGTTTTTCAGAAGGCCGACTCCTTGAGATTGATATTGTAACAAAGTAAATCAGTAAATGTTTTCCTCCACGCAGCTCTACTACAGAGCCTTTCCACATCTCTCTCCCCTGTACACTTGAATATGGTGAGACTGAAACACACACACATATATTCACAGGATGAGATGAATCTTATTGCTCCACATACCCGAGTGTGTTCAGTGTGCAGTTTGGATCCTTCAGTAGATCAGAGAGCATCTTGAGTCCTGAGTCTCCCAGGGGATTGAAGCCCAGATGCAGATCTCTCAGGAGTGAGGAGGGGTTTGAACTCAGAGCTGACGCCAGATAACCACAGCCTTCTCCTGTCACCTCACAGCCCCATAATCTACAAACACACACAGAAACAATGAAGATATCTGAGACTGTGACATCAGAACTCACAACTAAAGCTTGTAGATTTTGTATAGGCAGCGGTTATTTGTAATGCTGTTATTATCAGATGTAGGAAGCAGCGACAAGCTCTCTCCAACTCTGTGAATCTGGGTTTAATTAGTCTAGTCTTGTCACCTTTATTTAGCACTTTTACTCTCTCTGTGCTTTTCCCCATTTCAACTGCACTATAACAACCTGTGTGTGTGTGTGTGTGTGTGTGTGAGAGAGAGAATGAATGAGTGTGTGTGTGAGTGTGTGTGCGTGAGAGAGAGAATGAGTGT
>NC_136900.1:24918383-24960883 GCF_949152265.1 Phoxinus phoxinus | reverse complement strand
ACCTATAGCCTACAAACATGACATTGGAAGTAAGATTAAAATTAAGTTTTATTGCAAACGGATGAAGAAATTTCGTTGATTGAATCTCTCATGCACGCGTTTGGAGTTTACAATGTTGGCAGCTCCGTTACAGGCTATATTGGAAGCGTTATATTTGCTTTAAATAAAAAAAAATAACAAAAGAAACTAAATAATATACAAATATATCTTTTAATGACTTATATGCCTCTAAATAATTAAAGCTATCATTTTTATTTCGTAAACGGCTTAAGGAACTCTAAGACCAAAAAGGAGGAGGAAAAAAAAAGGTTTTTGCTCATGTAGAACGAAAAAAATCGCTTTTAATTCCTAATTTTAGACAAATAATAAATATAGTATAGTTTAAATACAAGTTTAAAAACAGCACTGCATATACGGAAATTAAACTGATCATCATTAAATTAGGCAATAGGTAGGCGTACCGCTGAAAAAGAAAGAAAGAGAAACATCTGTAAACTATATGCCTTATGCTTCGGACTCCTGGGTCCGTATGAATTAGCTCAAATGATCCATAGGGAATTTTAATAACTAATCATGAATATGATTAATATTTTGCATACTTCAGTTACATTAAATTGTCGAAAGTGAAGGTGGATTATATGAATATATGAATAATCAATCACAACGAATTATAATTCCTCATTCCTATATCAATAATCCTACTTAACCTCGATTGCGAGATAATCTTTAAGGGAAATCAATGTAATTATCAAATCGTTGTTCGTCCAGCGACCAACGATTAGATTAAGTGATTAATCTCTCAATAAAGTTATCCTTCCTTATAAACTCCAAGAAACACCAACCTTCTGGCCGTGAACATTAATATTTCTGGTGTTTATGAAATTAAACCTACTTAATGTAGTGAACAGGGAGCGCGGTAGCTATACTCTACCTCATTGACATTTGTGGTTTTACGAGCGTTTTTCACAGACACAGTCTTGAATACATTGTTTTAATAAATGCAAACTACAGAGTATAACGGATTACACATAGTGATTATAGGTTTTATACGTCTATGTACAGTTACTTACATTAAACAGACAAGACAAAAACGGGTAACAGCTGATGAGAGAAGGAGAGTTATAGAGAGTTGGGGAGGGGCGCTCTGGGGCCCGCGCTCGATTTGATTGCGGGACAGAGAGAGAGAGATAAAGAGAGGATGAGAGATAGAGAGAGAATGGTCACGTGTGACCATAGAACAGCAAACATCACAGACCTTTGAGAGAGACATCAATCAAACACCTTAAAACATTAAAACTCGTTAGAGCTTGATACTTGCAAAAGTTTCGTTTGCGTGCACGAGCTGTGTCCAGCCTGCGCGTGTTCTTGGAGCAGAGTGCGCGCGCTCGTGCTGAGGCGCGCGTGCTTGTTGCCAGAGCAAGCTGTTCGCGGGAGTTTTGAAGAAGGCGCCTCTTTGGAAGGGAAGTTGCTGAAGGAATTCAGGCTTCGTTCGTTTGACTCGTAGGTGGAACGAACAAAGGAGAATTTGAAAAGGAAACAAAATAAACTTTTGTAAGGAAATAAAAAGTGGAGGGAACTCCTGGAGGAGTTCAGGCTCGGACTTTCACATGCTGACGACGGCAGGAAGAGCAGGGGACAAGAGAGCGTGCAGGAAGAGCGTTTTCGCTTTTAAGGAATGTAAGGATACGCCTTCTTCTGGGACAAGAGCGAATCGGATCCTCTGATCTAGAGCGGGAGAATGTTCCTTTGTCCGCTGGGAACATCCCTCTTGCTCGGATTACCACAGCGTTTGACTTAAAACTTTTCGGCCCCAGAAATATGAAATGTGTAAAACAATGTACGTTACTGCATTCTGCTATCGGAATTCGACTCCGTTAGATTTAGAGAATTACAAAGATACGAAACACATCATATTAACATTAATAGGAATACAACATTTGATTATTATGCATTAGTATAGACATTTAAAAGTTTAATTAATACATGCTATAATTGTAAACTAAACCCAAATCTGTCATGACATATAAATGGCAACACAGAATGCATTTGGTAATGTTTTAAATATGACTTGTTTGAAGAAAAGTCTCTTGTGTGTGTGTGCTTATCTTGGGAAAGGAATGCTTGGTGTCGTATTACATGTTGTTGTGAGCAATGTTGGGGCTGGGTTCTATGGGGAGCCACCAAAATGTCTTGTCTTTTCAGACCATTTAATGAAGTATTCTAGAGAATCACAATTTATTAATTTGAATAAGCATCTGTCATTTTCAATGTTGCTACACATCGGACCTTATGAAAAACAAATAGGCTAGACACCTTGCTATAACATCAACATGCATTCACCAGTACATCACCAGATTCTCTTCAGTTCAGTTATATTTAACATTTCTCCTCGCGAAACGAAATCCGTTTCAAACATGCGATAGAACAGTGTGGAAATTATTAGCAACACTAACATAACAGCAAAGCTAATGTTTTATGCTCGTTTAAGCTCAAACTAACCAAAGTAAAACCTTTAACATTTCAATCATTAAATGAAACTAATTAAATCGCAGGCTATCATTAGATAAAGTGCAGCCAAACTCAACATGACTTTTTAACGGTGTATGTCGGTAGCGTGGTATCCGCGGGGCGTGTTGGGGGCGGGGCTTGGGTAGACGATATTATCGGATATCGCGATATTTTTTAAGGCGATTATTGATAAAATATTTTTTACATATCGCCCAGCCCTAGTGTGTGTGTGAGCATGCGTGTTGTGCGTGTGTGTGTGTGTGTGTGAGAGAGAGACAGATAGTGTGTGCGTGCGATTGTGTGTGTGTGTGTGTGTGTGTGTGTGTGTGTGTTTGAAATTGTGTGTGTGTGTGTGAGAGAGAGAGAGTGTACATGAGTGTGAGAGAGAGACAGTTAGTGTGTGTGTGGGTGTATGTGTGTGTGTGTGTGTGTGTGTGAGTGTGTGTGTGTGTGTGAGAGAGAGAGTATAAATTAGTGTGTGTGTGTGTGTGTGTGTGAGTGTGTGAGTATGCGTGTGTGTGTGTGTGTGCGTGCGTGTGTGTGTGAGAGAGAGAGACAGATGTGTGTGTGTGTGTGTGTGTGTATGTGTGTGTGTGTCTGTGTGTGTGCGTGTGAGAGAGTGTGTGTGTGTGTGTGTGTGTGTGAGTATGTGTGTGTGTGTGTGCGTGTGAGAGAGTGTGTGATTGATTGATTGATTGATTGATTGATTTTATTTGACCACTTAAATATAAAAATATGAAAACAGTACTCTGTGTCATATATAAAAATACATAAATAGTCAGGGATAACACAATAAAGCCCAAAGACTTATTTCCATTGTGGTCCCTATAAGGGCAAGGGGAAAGGACAAGCTGCAGCAATTCACACATCAATCATTTTTCATACATTAAACAAATTCATACATATTATACAGAAAAATATACAATAAAAATAGACTATGATATAATAAAAACTATGATTGGCATCTAAGCCATACTTTCAAACCCTGTTTAAAACTGCCTATGCTTCGTACTGTCTTTAGTGTACCAGGTAACCGATTCCAAAGGATAGTTCCAGCATATAGAAAAGACTGTTTGCCCAGATTCGTATTAAATCTGGGGGGTACAAAATCTGTTGAGCTACCCCTAGTGGAGTAACTGTGACCTTCACTTACTCTTTTAAAATAATTTCTAAAATATTTGGGAACATCTCCATTAACAATTTTATGTACCATACCCAGCTGCATCTGAGACACGCGATCCTCAACTTTCAACCATCCCACTCTTTCAAAGTGGGAAGATTCCAGATGAGTTCTTATGGGAAGGTCTAAAATAAGCCTTATTAATTTATTTTGAGACGTCTGAAGCCTATGTTTCAGGCTCCCTGTGACACCATTGTACCATGATCCACACGCATAATCAAAATATGGCTGAATTAAAGCTCCTGCCAGAATTAGCTTTGTTTTTTCATCTAAAAACTTTGATATTCTGGCCAAAAAACGGACTCTCTGATTTACTTTAGTAATTACCTTATGGGCCTGACCTACTCCAGATAAATTGCAATCTAACATACATCCAAGATAACTGATTGATTCCTTGGCAGTAATTACAATATCTCCAGCTAGGACCTTAAAACTGGAGGCTTTCTTTAACTTTATCTTTGTTCCAAACAATATGGATTCAGTTTTCCCTAGGTGAAGTGATAATCTGTTATCAGCCATCCACATACTAACATTTAGAAGTGCTGAGCTAAGTTCGTTTTCAATCATATTTTTATCCTTATGAGAAACAACCATCGCCGAATCATCTGCATATAAAAAAAGACTGCATGAACAAGCAGACTTTAGATCATTTATATATAGTAAAAAGAAAAGTGGACCCAAGACGCTCCCTTGAGGTACCCCACAGTCCATGCCTTTTGGTTGAGACATTTTCCCCCCAATGTCCACTATTTGCGTTCTATTCTCCAAATAGGAGCCCACCCATTTCTGTGCTAATTCACTAAAACCCATGGCTTTCAATTTATACATTAAGACACCATGGTCGACTGTATCAAAAGCTTTTTGTAAGTCTAACATGACCATGCCACAGAAGTTTCCATTATCTACCTCCTTTTTTATATAGTCCGTTAGAAACAATAAACAGGAATCCGTAGAATGTGATTTCCGAAAGCCAGACTGAAACTCATAAAGTAGGTTTTGTGATTTTAAGTAATTATCAATCTGTTCAAAAATAATCCTTTCAATTATCTTTGACAGACAACCAAGAATTGAGACGGGTCTATAATTACCAGGGTCTAGTTTACTCCCTTTCTTATATAATGGAATCACTCTGGCAATCTTGAGGTCATTGGGGAAGCATCCTTGTTCTATCGACCTGTTTATAATATGTGTAATGCTCGGAGTAATAATCTCAGCGGCATCCCTCACGAATTTAGATGGAATAGAATCTAATCCTGTGGCTTTAGAGCCATCAAGCCTCTTCAGCTTCTCAAGAACAAGTGTCTCCCTCACCTTTTCAAAGAAGAAACTCCCCGCCCGGACACCTAACTGAGAGTAAAAGTCCTGCACATGACTTTCACCATATTGCCCAGTCTGACCAGGTAACTTTTCCACAAGCTTCCTGGCAACTGATGAGAAATGCTTATTAAAGCTATCTGCCACCATCTCCTTCTCTGATGTAATGTTGTTGCCAAGTTCTAAAGTGATATTACTGTTTTTTGTTCTTAGCCTTTTACTGTAGCCAAGTTGCTTAAGGGATTTCCATAACTTTCCTGAGTCGTTTCTATATTCAGTAATTTTTTCTTTGAAATATGCCTTTTTAGTATTGCCCACTATTCTATTAACTTCATTTCTTGCCTTTTTATAATCAGCCCAACTCTGCTCATCCTTGTTTTCTCTGAATTTCCCATACTTCCTATTTCTTACCCTAATTGCCTCAAGGACGTCATCATTCACCCAGGGTTCTGTTCTCTGCCTTATTCTAATTTCTTTATATGGGGCTATTTTATCCACAGCTTCTAAAAACATACTTTTAAATAGGCACCATGCTCTGTCCACGTCACTACATTGCAAAACTTTAGACCAGTTCATTTTATTTAAACAGTCATTCAGTGCTTCTTTGCTATACTTTTTCAGTGAACGGGTTTTTATAGAAGTATGACAGTTGAGCACTGCTTTTTTTATCTTTCTAGTACAGAAAATAATAGAATGGTCACTCAACCCATATTTTATAACCCCGCTTTCTGTTATCCTAGATTTGTCTGATACTAGGACAAGATCAATCGTAGTTTGGGTGGTAGAGCACACACGTGTAGGTTCATTAATCAGCTGATGTAAACTATTGGAGCGACAAAAATTCATCAATGCTTTATACCCTGAAACATCACTTTTCTGAAAATCAGTGTTAAAATCCCCCAACATGATAACTTCAGATTTAACCAGGTCCATGCAATTTGCGCAAACATCCTCTAAAAGTTCATAAAACTGTGTTTGATCAGGCGGTCTATAACATGCGCAAATTAGTATGGGCTTACTCTTCGGTAGCAAAATATCTAACCAAACCGCTTCAACCTGCTCACTATTTAAATCCATTCTATGATTAAAACCAATGTCCGCTCTTACATATATACACACCCCTCCACCTTTGCGGTTTCGATCTCTCCTAATTACCAAATAGTTCTCCAGTTCGATTTCAGCATCCGTAATGGAGTCATCCAGCCATGTCTCCGTGAAACAAAATATTCCCACCTTTCTGCTTTTGCTGAGGTGTCGGGTGTGTGTGTGTGTGTGTGTGTGTGTGTGAGAGAGTATGTGTGTGTGTGTGTTTCTGTCTGTGTGTGTGTGTGTGTGTGTGTGTGTGTGCGTGCGTGCGTTCGTGTGTGCGTTTGTGTGTGTGAGAGAGAGTGTAAATGAGTGTGTCTGTGAGAGAGAGAGAGAGAGTGTTTGTGTGTGTGTGTGTGTATGTGGGTGTGTGTGTGTGAGAGAGAGAGAGAGTGTTTGTGTGTTTGTGTGTGTGTATGTGGGTGTGTGTGTGTGTGAGAGAGAGAGAGAGAGTGTTTGTGTGTGTGTGTGTGTGTGTGTGTGTGTGTGTGTGTATGTGGGTGTGTGTGTGTGAGAGAGAGAGAGAGAGAGAGTGTTTGTGTGTGTGTGTGTGTATGTGGGTGTGTGTGTGTGAGAGAGAGAGAGAGTGTTTGTGTGTTTGTGTGTGTGTATGTGGGTGTGTGTGTGTGTGAGAGAGAGAGAGAGAGAGAGTGTAAATGAGTGTGAGAGAGAGACAGTTATGCCTCGTTTCCACTGAGCAGTACGGTACGGTACGGGACAGTACGGTACGGTTCGGGTCTGTTAACCATGATCTGGCAAGCGTTTCCACTGCCAACAGTACCCTTACTTGATAGGCGTGGTGTTTCGATCTACGTCATTTTCGCGCGAAGAAGAACATAGTAAACTACAATGGATGACATACAGCAGATCTAGTTCTTGCTCCTCGACATGTATGATGTTTGTCACAAGAAGACAAGCGCCGACATTAGGCTTTTCTCAATATCAAGTACGCAAAGTTTGTACTTGCCATGTGCGACTCCTACATGCAAATGGTACAGCGCGTTCTAAAAAGCGTCACTCAGCTCGCGCTGCTACTCCGGTAATCTCTGTCACTCGGTATGTACATTTTAAGCAACAATAAAACGAAATATGTTATAAAACACCACTCTGCCTATTTTCGTTTTCATTTAAATAAATTAAACATATAGGGACACAAATGTGGTTCATGCGCAACGCATATTGATTATTCACTGCACGTTATACGTTATTCTATTTATAACAAAACGAAATTTAAAACACAACCCTAACGTTACCTCTTTTCGTTTAAAAAATAAAATAAAATAAACATATTCCAGGCAATGCATTTGTACAAATGTTGCAATAAACATCAGTGATAATCTTGTAATAAAAAATGACAATAAACCATATTTCTTTTTGTAAAATTTCAGTTTTATCAATAATAGCCTATATAAAAGTTTAAGTAAAGTACAAGAAGCTATACAATAAGAAATAAAGCAAACAATTCAGTCAAATATCCAAATGCAGCGCTATAGTCTTTACAAGTAAACACAAATAACGTTAATATGAAACTAAACTTAGCTCTCAGCCAAAACGATTGACAGGGAACTCATTATATATTCACAAGACCAAAGATCGCCCGTTAGGTCTACACAAAACGAATTATATCTTATGTTTAACCACTACCGTCATGGTCAGCGACGAACTAGCCGAAGAAAAGCTCATCCAGCCGGGAAACATGAGCACCGAGCGCCCGCTGAACGCATGGATCTCACAACCGGGGGAAAAAATAATTATCTTTATAAATAAACCACAGATTTGAGCTTTAAACAACTACATTCTCGCCTGAAAAACTCTTAAAATTACATTTCGTGATACAGTAATAGTAGTATTATATTAAACTATATAAAAAAATGGCGCTTCTTATGTTGTCATTTCTCTTGTAGCACGCGCAAGTGACGATTCTCTGTCAACCAATCAACGTTCTGCAGTGATCTAGCTCCACCTTTTAGTACCGTTCCACTGTGCTAGGTACCCCAATGGAAGGGTACCTAAAAAGTGGTACGGTACGGTTCGGCTTTTTGGTACCATTCACAGCTTTTGACAGTGGAAACGCAAATAATTGCGTACCGTACCGAACTGTACCGTACCGTACCGCTCAGTGGAAACGGGCCATTAGTGTGTGAGTGTGTGTGTGAGTGTGTGTGTAAATGAGTGTGAGTATTATTTCTTAAAACACACCGTTGCTAAGGATAACACACCATAATTTGGCTAGAAAAAAAGAGATATAGAGAGTATTTTGCTAAATATGTGTACTTTATTACATATTATATTTTTACTTATATCATTAAAGTTATTATAATAAAAAAACGCATATCTCTCTCTGTATGTTTACAGCATTAGGTGAGTTGTTTTTTTTCTTGAGAAAAATGAATGCCTATCTTGTGTAGCCTACCTAATATTTATCCAAATGAGTCAATATTAAATCAAGCCACAAGTCTCTCCTGCGCTGGCTCACTCCTCTGTCTCCTTTCCTTCACGTTTTCTGACAGTCGGTATCGCATTAAAACTAACTTCTTCTTCTTGTTGTTGTTAGAACAGCCGTGTATTACACAACACACCATCACGCTGTTTAAAAATAAATAAATACAGCGATAATACCATGGATAATACCGACCATGCCTCGCTTGTCAATTGACAGACTGACAGTTGCCGTGGGTTCTGTCAACAACATGGCCGCCGCGAACATCGATGACGTAGATCGAATAAGAACTATAGCAACCGCCTCGCTGTACATTATCCCTTACATACACACACACTGCCGTTCAAAAGTTTTGGATCAGTACGATATTTAATGTTTTTAAAAGAAGTCTCTTCTGCTCACCAAGGCTGCAATTATTTGATTAAAAATACAAAAAACAACAAAAAACAAACAGTAATATTGTGAAATATTGTGACAGTTTAAAATAACTGTGTTCTATGTGAATATATAGTAAAGTGTAATTTATTCCTGTGATCAAAACTGAATTTCCAGCATCATTACTCCGGTCTTCAGTGTCACATGATCCTCCAGAAATCAGTATAATATGATGATCTGATGATCAAGAAACATTCATTATAATTATCAATGTTAAAGGGACAGTTTACACTAAAATTAAACCTCTGTCATCATTTACTCACTCTCATGTAGTGCCAAACCTGTCTGGATTTCTTCTGCCGAACACAAAAGATGATATTGTGAAGGTTTGGTGAGCACTGACTGAAAGAGTGTCTTCTTCTGTGTTCGGCAGAATAAAGGCAGTCCTGCAGGTCTGGATGACGTGAGGGAGAGTAAATAATGACAGATCTTAAATGTTTGCCTGAACTATGTTTTTCAGAAGGCCGACTCCTTGAGATTGATATTGTAACAAAGTAAATCAGTAAATGTTTTCCTCCACGCAGCTCTACTACAGAGCCTTTCCACATCTCTCTCCCCTGTACACTTGAATATGGTGAGACTGAAACACACACACATATATTCACAGGATGAGATTAATCTTATTGCTCCACATACTTGAGTGTGTTCAGTGTGCAGTTTGGCTCCTTCAGTAGATCAGAGAGCATCTTGAGTCCTGAGTCTCCCAGGGGATTGTTGCTCAGATCCAGATCTCTCAGGAGTGAGGAGGGGTTTGAACTCAGAGCTGACGCCAGATAACCACAGCCTTCTCCTGTCACCTCACAGCGCCATAATCTACAAACACACACAGAAACAATGAAGATATCTGAGACTGTGACATCAGAACTCACAACTAAAGCTCGTTAAATCTGTTGAATAATTACACATCCATTCAATATGAACTGATAAGAGATCTCTCTCATTTCATAAACTATAAGTTCTGCTGAACTTTTGAGTATTTTAATTTCTTGAAGCTTTAACTTACCTACATTTTAAAGCCAAATACATTCCACACAGACGAATCTCCTCTTGTTAATAGTCCCCCTGATTTTAAAACTGTTTTCATAGTTTGAGAAAGAGAGCGCAGAGAAGCAGCGTGTCGGCAGTGTGCAGCGATGAGCTCAGAGCATCAGTGCACTGCAGTGTTCACATGTGCTCTTATTATAAGCAACGGGACTTCTCCGATGGGCCAGTAACTGCGCCGTGTTCAGCGCAGGTACAGCTATACTGCAGTGCATGAGACTCACCACCACCATACTCCACATGTGTGACAAACAGGGATTACATGATGACCTTGCTCGTGCCGGCCGCTCTAACCAGTGATGAACACACGAGAACTGTCCGACCCTTTTCAATTAAACACTACATGATATGGGAACCGTGAAGGCAGTTTCTAAGTAGAAATACTGAAGAAATTATAAATTTCATTTTTTTATTTTTGAAAGAAATCATTTGGCCAAATATATTAAACATCTTCATATCTTTATTTTTTAAAGAAATATAATTTTAATTAAAAAGAAATTCAATAAGGAAATGCAGTTAAGATGCTGATATAAAAGATCAGTCAGAATCTGTCAGAATTGAACATGACCCTATATTAATTAAGAGATAACTTTTATTTTTATTTTGTCGCTGGTATTAGTAGTACTGTACTTAAATCCAATGTTTTATTGTCAAATATTTATTAGTATTTAGTATTATTAGAGATTTTTTATTTCTTTCATTTTGAAAAAGAAAAAAACAGTAAAAATAAATTCACAGGAATGTATTGGCTGGATAGGTGGGATTTTTACAGGCAGGGCCAATCCTGACCATTGTGATTCCTATAGGCAGCGGTTATTTGTAATGCTGTTATTATCAGATGTAGGAAGCAGCGACAAGTTCTCTCCAACTCTGTGAATCTGGGTTTAATTAGTCTAGTCTTGTCACCTTTATTTAGCACTTTTACTCTCTCTCTCTGTGCTCTTCCCCATTTCAACTGCACTATAACAACCTGTGTGTGTGTGTGTGTGTGTGTGTGTGTGTGTGTGTGTGTGTGTGTGTGTGTGTGTGTGTGTGTGTGTGTGTGTGTGTGTGTGTGTGAGAGAGAGTTAGTGTGTGTGTGTGTGTGTGTGTGTGTGTGTGTGTGTGTGTGTGTGTGTGTGTGTATGTGTGTGTGTGTGTGTGAGAGAGAGAGAGAGAGAGAGAGAGAGTGAGTGAGTGTGTGTGTGTGTGTGTGTGTGTGTAAATGAGTGTGAGTATTATTTCTTGATAACACACCGTTGCTAAGGATAACACACCGTTGCCATGAAAAACAGAGCGTTGCCATGGACACGGAGTTCTTTAACGGAAGTTTTTAAAGGGCATATTGCAGGGTTTTTTTCTTCTTCAGAATTAATATATAACCTTTAGGGCTGTAACGATACGCGATATGAAACCGAAATCGCGACACTCAGATCCACGATCCTGTGTCGCGGTGTGATAAGGGAGAATTGCGACACACCCCGTGACTACCTTTCCAATCATGTGACGCCTGTCTGCAAAAGTTGAGCTAGTTGAAGAACGCGAGGTAACATGGCAACTAAACCAGAGATTGCGGACCCTCCCTCCTCATTTAAGTCAGCAGGATAGCAAAATTTCGACTACCCGGTGGAGATAAAGGATGGCAATCGTGTAGTCGACAAGACTATGGGCATCAGTTAGGTTTGAAATGTGCTGGGGACAGAGACGAATTCGGAAGTGATTTTTTAGAAGTGCTGGGTAGGCCTACGATGTCGATGACGCATTATTTTTCTCTCTCTTTCACGCAGGTCATGTTTTGAAAGACTATGTCCTGTAGCTTAGGCTACTAATGTAGCTCTCCAAGCTACTATGCTCTCCACAGAACATGAAATATTAATTTTATTTAATTAAATTTTTTGTGTTCGCATTTATGAGGAAAAAACTATGTTATGGACGTGACAGTTCTCGGACTGCTTTAAAACTTTAAAGACCTCAAACAGAAAGCACCAAGCCTTTCTTTAAAGTGAATTTCGTTTTGTATTAATTGTTTCTTAATTTTAATCAATGTTTCATCAACCAATTGCCTGGATTTAATCAATAATAAGTAAAGCAGACTAGATATCACGACACGGAGCCGCCGGCGCTGGAGCTCGTCTCATAAATGAACCGAAACTCAGCAACAGCATAGCCTACTTGCCTCACAGACCTGAGAAATAAATGTATTATCTACAGAACGCTTGAAATCATAATTTTAAACAGAACAATTCAAAACGAAAGAAAACTATGTAATCCGAAATGTGCATTTCTCTGGCGCAAATGGCGCGTTCACTACTGCAAATATCGCGAGTCAGCATAGTCAACTTCATCTTTGCAGCTGACACAGAAAACAATTAAAATGTCCCCTTGCTATATTTGACATATTCATAATCATTACTTTTACCGGTTCTTTGACAGCTTTTAGATGCTTTATTGGCAGCGCCACCCTTACAACATAAACGCGTCACCACTGCATCAGCACAGAAAACATGGAGATTTTTTTTTTTTTTTAAATAAATAAATAAAATAAATCGTGATACGAACCGAATCGTGGGTCAAAAATCGTGATACGAACCGAATCGTGGGTTTGGTGTATCGTTACAGCCCTAATAACCTTGTATGAAAATACCATATGAAGAGTAAATGCACGATTAAAAATTGTTTTGCCAGACATAAGGGCACAAATTCAGTGGAAAACGTGACAGTTTCCTTGACCGTGTTGAAAAAAACGCTTTTTGTTCACCATCGCGTCATATTACGTCACATGGGGGAGTCGTTTGCCGGCTCTGCGTTCGCTCAGTGCAGAATAGGCTGGTATTATGTTGAAGCGGTCGTGATTCAGTGTGTTTTCGGTGGTTATTGTATTTCAATTAATAATTATCGTGATAAATGACTGTGAATTATGGCCTGTCAGGACATCGAGTCCACATGTTTCCGAACAAGAAAAAGGATGGTGCTTTCTTCCGTGTTTGTGTGCGTTTTGTGCAGGGTAAGAGACGGCCTTCGCTTCTGCGTCTGCTTTGAAAAACGCGGTAGTGTGTAGCGTTCACTATAGACTGCATGATTATAATCCCGGCGATATGATGAGTTAACGTTACGTTATATGATGACGGCGATATGTGCACACTGTCCCGGCTCCTTCATCGGGTCGCCCGGTCCTCCGTCAGAATGTGGGTCGGCCACCGGCGGGAAACATGACGGTCACGGATCCGTCAGAGATCACTTATTGTACATTTGTTTTACAAAATGTGCCTTGTCCTAATTTAATTAATTAACGTATCCTCCATAAACTTGTAATGTCTTGCAAGTCTGCAGCCGACACTTATTATTATTATTATAATATAATTTATTATGTTCATTTTTAATCTGTTTTTTCGAATTTTAATGTTTGTGTTGGCTGTTTCTACATATAAAGTTTTTATACAGTAAGAAAGTTGTGATTGTGATTATTTTTTTATTCATTATCACCAAATGGGGCCATTCAAAGCCTTTATAATGTCCCTCTTTCTCTGGAAACTGTCTCCTAATGGCTGACATACACAACACATGCAGGTAAGGGTCTAAATACTAGCTTTTCTATTGCCTGATACATGATAATCTTTATAATATTGTGATCTGAGCATAGTGTTATACATATCGTCGGCTAACGTGAATACATCTATAAGCTAACAGTGTTCTCTCACCGAGACCCCTGCCCTGTTCTCCTCACACCACAGCTCAATGCGTCTCCTCTGACCGTTGTTCTGTCTAATCCTGACCTGTCTACTCTCTTGGCTTCATATAAGGCTCATAATTATATGGCTGAGGTCTGTCATACGAGTAAACATTTAGGCTACAATTTCCTCATCGTCCGAACTGTCATTGCGATCCATTGCTTTCCTATTGTTTACTTTGACCGCGCTCCCTCATGATACGTCACTTCCGGTTTGGCGGTTTTCAAATGCGGAAGTAAAATTTTCTCACAAAAACGACTCTTGAAGCCTAAATAGCGTTTTATAAGTATATGTTTATATTTAAATCTAGTTCCTACATTATTGTTCTATACATTGGCTCACTGGGTACTCTAACCTGCAATATGCCCTTTAAATCAATAAACTCCTTTTTAAATCAATATTTTGTGTCAAATTCTTGATTTATTTGATAGGCAGCCATGTAATAAGCGGGATAATGTACGAGGCGGTTGTTATAGCGAACACACTCCGCTCCGCGTCAGCTCCCGTTCAGCCCGCCGGTGTTGTGTTCGCTATAGCAACCGCCTCGCTTTACATTATCCCTTACATACACACACACTGCCGTTCAAAAGTTTTGGATCAGTACGATATTTATTTATTATTTACGATATTATTTTAATATCTGCTCACCAAAGCTGCAATTATTTGATTAAAAAACAAAAAACAACAACAAAAAACAAACAGTAATATTGTGAAATATTGTGACAGTTTAAAATAACTGTTTCTATGTGAATATCTAGTAAAGTGTAATTTATTCCTGTGATCAAAGCTGAATTTCCAGCATCATTACTCCAGTCTTCAGTGTCACATGATCCTCCAGAAATCAGTATAATATGAATATTTGATGATCAAGAAACATTATTATAATTATCAATGTTAAAGGGACAGTTTACACTAAAGTGAAACCTCTGTCATCATTTACTCACTCTCATGTCGTGCCAAACCTGTATGGATTTCTTCTGCCGAACACAAAAGATGATATTTTGAAGGTTTGGTGAGCACTGACTGAAAGAGTGTCTTCTTCTGTGTTCGGCAGAATAAAGGCAGTCCTGCAGGTCTGGATGACGTGAGGGAGAGTAAATAATGACAGATCTTAAATGTTTGCCTGAACTATGTTTTTCAGAAGGCCGACTCCTTGAGATTGATATTGTAACAAAGTAAATCAGTAAATGTTTTCCTCCACGCAGCTCTACTACAGAGCCTTTCCACATCTCTCTCCCCTGTACACTTGAATATGGTGAGACTGAAACACACACACATATATTCACAGGATGAGATTAATCTTATTGCTCCACATACTTGAGTGTGTTCAGTGTGCAGTTTGGCTCCTTCAGTAGATCAGAGAGCATCTTGAGTCCTGAGTCTCCCAGGGGATTGTTGCTCAGATCCAGATCTCTCAGGAGTGTGGAGGGGTTTGAACTCAGAGCTGACGCCAGATAACCACAGCCTTCTCCTGTCACCTTACAGCCCCGTAATCTACAAACACATACAGAAACAATGAAGATATCTGAGACTGTGACATCAGAACTCACAACTAAAGCTCGTTAAATCTGTTGAATAATTACACATCCATTCAATATGAACTGATAAGAGATCTCTCTCATTTCATAAACTATAAGTTCTGCTGAAAGGAGAATATGGTTCTGATCAGATCTATAGAGCCATCTAGCAGACACTGAGGCAGAGATGTTCACTTTCTTCTGAAGTCCGAGTCGAGTCTCCAGTCTTTTCATGCCTTACACACAAATAAAAAATATCATACTCAAATATCCTACTTTTATTCTAGCTGTATTACATAAACAACACATATGATCTATTATCTGTTTTGTTTGTAATAAAGGTTATAAGATGTAAGGGATGATGTAAATCCAGCTTGTTACTTTGTAACCCATTACAATGTACAAAATCGTCCTGGCAACAAAACAAGTGGCCATTTTCAATACAATCTCTAAGTGGACACAAGATGGTGCCAGTCGTGGTTTGTTATACAGTGTAGAGTGTGTGTGTGTGTGTGTGTGTGTGTGTGTGTGTGTGTGTGTGTGTGTGCGAGTGAGAAGAAGATGGTGCCAGTCGCGGTTTGTTATACAGCGGCGTTGTTATTGACGACAAGTCATTATCAGAAAATATCAAACCTCAGAATGTTTAAGTCAATATAAAACTGTACGCATGCTGATTGCGATACGCTAAAATATGCGCTTTAAGTAATAAATGGATTAACATCCTTCTATCGATCACTCTCAACTCTCTGTGTGTGTGTGTGTGTGTGTGTGTGTGTGTGTGTGTGTGTGTGTGTGTGTGTGTGTGTTTGAGAGGGTGTTTGAGAGTGAATTTTTGTGTGAGAGTGTGTGTGTGTGTGCGTGTGTCTGTGAGAGTGTATTTGAGAGAGAATGTTTGAGTGTGTGTGTGTGTGTGTGTGAGAGTGTATTTGAGAGAGAATGTTTGAGTGTGTGTGTGTGTGTGTGTGTGTGTGTGTGTGTGTGCGTGTGTATTTGAGAGAGAATGTTTGAGTGTGTGTGTGTGTGTGTGTGAGAGAGAATATGTGTGACTGCTGTTATCTTGTCCATAATGGAAAATAATCATGACCACCCGACATGAATTATATAAATAATTTTAACAGCACGTGTGTGTGTGTGTGTGTGTGTGTGTGTGAGAGAGAGAGAGAAAATTGATAGAGAGTGTGTGTGCTGTTATGTGTGTGTGTGTGTGTGTGTGTGTGTGTGTGTGTGTGTGAGAGAGAAAATTGATAGAGAGTGTGTGTGCTGTTATGTGTGTGAGTGTGTGTGTGAGTGTGTGTGTGTGTGTGTGTGTGTGTGTGTGTGTGTGTGTGTGTGTGTGTGTGTGTGTGTGTGAGTGTGTGTGTGAGTGTTTGTGTGAGTATGAGTGAGTGTTTGTGTGAAATAACGACTTAATATCTCGAAATAACAAGATAAGTTTTCTTTTTTTCTTCTTCGCTGTGCGGTTCTTCCATAGAATACACACTGAATATAATGAGATAATTGCTTCCAGAAATTATTTTTGGGGGTGCTATCGGGGTGCTTTGGTCTTTCTTGCATGCTAGCCCCTCTCTAGCGCCGCCCAATCAAGTCATCTTCGTGAAAAGGTTGCCGTGACAAAGGAAAGCAAAATCTTTCAAAAATCATCCTTTTAACATTTAAGGATATTTCTAATGAATGGCGTCAGCGCTGGTCAATGTATCAATGCCATTGGTCTCTATGAAGGGACGCATCAGCTTCAGCGTTCCCATGCGCCGCATTGCTGCTCAGCTGAGCCTTGTAAAGTGGAGCTCAAAGTTATTTATTTAAATATTAAATTAATCACATCTCTCTTTGAATGAATCCGCAATTTTTTACATTTCCGTTGAATGAACAGTTTGACTCACTCAAAGACTGTCCCTTCCCGACACCTAGTGGCGTAACAGTGTAACTGCACTGAGGGACAGCCTGTCTAGAATGCGCTGAGACGAGCCATGCCTACACCGGTGAAATATCCGCAGAAAGCCTCTCGTAAAGTGAGATTCGAGGATCGGAACTAACTCAATGGCCTAACAAACTTATTGTCAGGTTTATGTTCTGTTATTATATTATGTGGACAATAATATATTATTATATTATTCTGTTTACTCCAATTCGTTTCAATGCGGTTTTTATTTCGTCTTACTGAACATCTACTCGGCTTCGTGCCTGCTGACCACAGCATAACACTTATTTATTTAGCAATAAATAAATAAATGGAGATAATACCGCATATCGCGCTGTTGAGTCACTCAAAATGAACACAATGGAAATTCCTTCACCACAACAGCCCTATTGTTTCTTATTGGCTATTGTGACAGTACTGACATAATCACAATATTGCTCATCCCGATAAATATCAAACATGTTTTGATATGATCGCGGCGAGCCCGATTTGTGTGAGAGAAGATCGGGATCGGAACCGATAGAGGTCCTCGAAAATATTTTTTTGTCATTCATAGCATTTTGTTGCATAAGGGGACATTAAAGTATATTATATTGTATTGTATTGATTGGTCAATAGCTGTGTTTTATTCACGATAAACCGCTTCACCCAACGGCTCTATGTATCACTACACAACACCCTAGCAACCTCTCATAGCAACGTAAACACATGTTCTCTTTGATATATATAGAGTATAGACTTTATATACTGTCTATAAGACGAATCCGGCGAAACTACTGGAAGTAAGCGGGCGCCATAACTGAGCTGTTGCTGGGTAGCGTTGCGCCATTGCCTCCTATTGGTTTAGTTGCAACTTGCGTCCACTGGAATAAACAGCCCGCGATTTACGACTGTCACTAACGTGTAACTTTTATAATGTCGAGTGGGAAAACATGTTCCGTTATCAATTGTTTCAATGGCGGCGGTAAAATTTCAATTTGGAAGAGTAAACGTTGTGAGTTACATAAAATATAATAAATATGTAATATAGTGCTCAGCAAAATTTTTATCTATTCAATTAACATGCTATGGTCATTAAATGGCTTTCCTGAGCTAAATGTAACGTTATGTGACATTGTTCTGCTGTTATATTGACCTCTTTCCATGTTAAAAAACACTAATTTGTCGATATTATGTATACTTTCTAGCTGTACCTTACCCTTGCCTTTCGCAATGTGAAAATGAGATAAATAATGGACACAAATGAAAAACAGGAATTCGTTTATTTGATGTCATTCATTTATTTATTATTGCCAAATGGACAGATCTTTTTATAGTTTCGTTAGCTAATGTTAGCCTAGATAACATAGTTATTGCCAAACTATTTTCATAAATAATCTGTAAGATCGTTTGTACCTTCATCTGTGACTGGAGGCCACTGTCTAATATCATCAACCCAACAAGTCATTCTGCCTGGCTGTAGCTGTCATCGAGGGTGCGTTATCACGGAGGTTTGTTTACATACCGGTAACAGCTCAGTAATGGCGTCGCCACAAGATGGCAGCCTACACAGAACGCTCGTCGGATTCGTCTATACATAGTTCCTACATGACGTCACAACATACGGGCATTTGCCGACCCGCCGCCATTTCTGTGGGCAAAACATTAGAAGGAGAAGCTGAAACGAGTTCATTTCGTGATAAAAAGTGAAAATGGTCATCTCCTGCTGGGTCAATGGATGTTCAAATCGTGCCGGAGGTTCAGTTAAATTTGAATTTTACAATATACCGATGCAACTTGCAGTTTGAATGATGTCCTGTATGAACAAAATGACGAGGTATTAAAAACATACAAAAACAACATTGTTTCCACTGTTCGATCGCGCCCGCGCCTCTCTCTCTCACACACACACGCACGCATTCCAATCTCAGATTATGTCCCTATATAAAGTAGTTCCGCATTATATTACTTAATTTGCACGCAAGTTTTATTTATTTTTATACAGTGACGTCCGTACTGTTTCGGTTCAATACGAATACATGTACCTTTTCACCCCTATTCTTCAGTGTACAAATAAGTACATGCAAGTTACAGAAAGCACCGATGACTGTTTTAAGGGGAACATAGAAATTAAGTTGTGCAGGCTATGGCTTTTTAATAGACAGATAGTCTAGCATAATGCTACGTATCTTCGCTATGATGACTACTTTTCCATTGATTGCACTTGAGCAAACGTCCCCAACCCAACCCTCGGCAAACTGATTGTACGCCTCCAGTGATTTCCAGGCTCGGAATTGCTCATGTGTAAAAACTCCTAGCCAATACCAGATAATGGTACACATGATAATACTGTAACGTTATCTGCGGCAAAGCTGCATAATAAGTGCTCATGCAGTGCTTCCTTCGTTAGCGCATACAGATCCACACCATTTATGACTGAATTTTTCGCATTGTACCTCTCTGTCTTGTGTTGATAGAGTCTCTTTATAATCTCTGTCACTTCATGATTTTCGTAACATTATAAACAGAAAGAAATATTCGAAATTTGCTTGTAAAACTTTGTAAACACAGCAGCTTATCATAGACAGTATGCAGCTTATGCCATCAAAGATGGCGTCTCCGGGGAGGTCATGTGACATTAATTGGCCTGTGGGAACTATGTATTGTAAGAGATCGAGTAAGTGAGTGTACCTGCATTTACAGTAGATATAGTATTTTCCTTCAGGTCAGTCCTATATTCGTAATAAAAAAATCAGTTTGAATGTCCGCTGCGATATCTTGTCCTTTGAACAGTTATGGGGTTTTCTGTGTCCCGCTAGTCATTAGTCAGTCGCGTCTTGCTTCTCCGTGTTCAGTTCACAAGTTTCAGTCCTTTCAATATAAAAGTCTCTCTACAGACTGACTCGCTCATAAAGACAGTCTTTGTCCCCATCTAACGGCGAAATAATGAAACTTCTGTTACAATTGTACTAAACAAATGGGCTTTATGCACAGCTGCACTACTTCCTGAACTTTAGCAGCTCCTTTGATTCCTGTCTGCCATTATTGGACAAACTTTTTCTAAGAGCCTGAAATAAAAATTTGTTTTACAATGTATCGAAGGCTTTGTAATAATCTAAAAAGAAAATGAAGCCATCATTGTCAATAAATTCTGAATAGTCTAACATATCTAGTACTAACCGTATATTATTAGAAATGTGTCTTTTCTGCATAAATCCTGACTGTGTTTCGTCAATTATAGAGTTCAAAACATATTTTAATCTTTCTGCAGCTATTATTTTATAGTGTAATTGGACATCAATTGTCTATTGAGAGGGGATCTTTATTTAATTTTGGTATAAGAGTTATTAATCTTTGACATAATATGGCTGGAAGTAATGCTTTTTCTATACTTTCCTCACACACCTTTAACTAGAATGGCGCTAATAGCTTGTAAAATTCTGAGCTGAGTCCGCTTGATCCGGGAGATTTGTTGGCTTAAACAGTTAGTAGCTTCCTCTATCTCCTTTAATGTGATTAGATACATTTTTAGATTAAAGATTTGTGATTTTACATATAACAGAATTTTCATCAGTTTTTTTCTTTTTTGCCAAATCAGTACTAAAGTTCCTAAGATATTTGCCAATCTCATATTTAGTAAATTCCCAGTTGCTGCTGTAACTATTCTCCTCTCTTGCTTTATTCCAATTTTTGTGAATTACATTATTAATTATTATTATTTCATCTTCTACTTCACTGTAAGAGAGAATGGAGTTGTTAAGTTTCCAGTAAGAAGAGAATCTGTGCACATTATCAGAGGCAAGAAAATAGGTACGAATGAAGATACTCTTGTGGTCAGAAAATGTTGATGGCAAAATGTCAGTAGAGGTATTGCATAATTCTTTAGAGATAAGCCACATATCAATTCGGGACTGGGAGGAGAGAGAGTTCTCTTACGAGAGTTCTCTCGTACTGTGTCGAAGACGCTACGGGAAAGATTCTTTCTCGAGATATTGAAGCCTAAAAAATTAATCCTTAATTTTGTATTAATGTAAAATGCATTTTTGCAGCATACAGCCTTAGGCGGACAGCTTGCGCGCCTATTGGCTGTTCTGCCAGAAAAGCAGCAGCCTATGCGAGGCCTCAAGTGACACTTGACCCAATGAGGGCGCTTCGCACCCTCTGCGTCACGTCCCGCCGAAACGGGCGTGGCCTAGGCTTATAAATACGCGAGCATAGCTGCTCCACACTGATTTTCTTTACTTCACCAGTTGGATCTGGATAGCAAGCCACCACCGCCGTCTGAGAAAGCAACTCTGCAGGACGCGCTCTTTCCCTGAAGCAGCTGATCATCGCCGCCTTCAGTAGCCGTTCCCTGCAGCGCTATCCGGCGTGGATTATATCCTTTTCACTTTGTGTGTGTTTTGTGTGTGTGTTCGCCGCTGCGTCACACATTTTTTACCTCACAAAAGAGCAACGAGTGTCTTTTTAAAGATGCCTCGTACCTCCTGCGGCTCGTTAGAGCCCCACTCAGCGACGGGGACCACGTGCTTGTGCTTCCTGCCTGGGTGAGGATCACGCAGCTTTAGCTCTCATCGATGGTGGCTGCCATCACTGTGATTTGATGCCTACGGTGACTCTGAGGACTCGCCTGGTGTCATTCGCTGAAGCTGCACCTCTGCCCGCTGCAGTACCGCGCCGTAAAAGCGCCGTGCTCAGCGGATCCCGGAACCTCCCTCCGCCACGAGGAGCTCGCCGCTGCTGCCGCCAGCTTCTCCGCCCGCTTCGCTGGACTATCTACTGACGGACAAGGGCCGCTGTTGCCGCCACGTCCGTCGTAAACGAGGAAGGTGAAGCCGCGTCTGTGGAGGACGACCGCTGTTCTCTCCTCGCTTCGGGTAGTGAGGGATGGGCGAGCTCCGAGGATCTCCCCACCCCCGCCGCTCGCGAGCATCGAAGAAGACAGGCCAGCATCGCTCACGCAGGCCGCCGCGAAGCCTCGGTCTTGAGTGATCGGCGCCCGTGGAGCCTGCGCTTTACCGGCTGGATGGCTGCTTTTCTGCAGGGGGACGTACGTTACCGTCCTCACGACTCGCGCTTTTCTTCCTGAGTTTCACGAAGAAGTTGGGAAGTCCTGGAAAGCCCCATTTTCAGCCAGGATGCGTATTTCTGCTTCAGCTTTGAGCAGTCGCCACACCTTCCTAGCCCGCCTAGGAAAGCGATGGTGTTCAAGTCCCGCTGCGGCACGGCCCGTTTGCCTGCACTCAAACGTTGTTTTTACGACGTCCCAGGTAAATCTGAAAAATTTATTTTCTGGTGTCCCGGCCACGGCCGATGGTGTAATGTGTGTAGCTATAATGCCCACGAATCAGTGCCCATTCGTACACACAAGCACAGCCCTACACGATACAGGGCTTGCACAAATAAAATCGACTCATGTCGATTGTGCATCACATGTAGTGAACGTGCCCGCTGTTCAGTGCCCACAATCACTGCATGTCCCACGTTTCTGTAAAAACGAAACGATTGCATGTCCCGGCCACGGCCGATGGTGTAATGTGTGTAACTGTAATGCCCACCCAGTGCCCATTCGTACACACAAGCACAGCCCCGTACAACACAGGGTCTGCACACATAAAATCGATTCACGTCGATTGTGCATCACATGTAGTAAGCGTGACCACTATCCAGTGCCCACAACCACTACACACTGCACGTCCCGCGGTTTCTGTAAAAACGAAACCAACGCACGGTCAGTCAGTTCTAATACACGGTATCACGCGCCCACATTTATTCACAAACATAACCCCCCGCCTCAGACGCCATGTTACAGCACACGGTTGCTCGCGTGTCGCCGCCATTTCACGACCAGGGCCTGGAATTCATTCGACCCCTAGTTACTCCCTGGGGTTTCAGAATGGGTGCTAAAAACTATAACAAGAGGCTATTCGCTACAGTTCTCTCGACGCCCTCCCCGTTACATGACGAGGGTCGAGACCACGGTAAAAACAGGAATAGCACATCTACTTCGAGCCGAAATAGCGAAGTTTTTGGTCAAAGGGGCCATAGAGCCTTTATCTCAAGCTCAAAGCGAAGGGGGTTTGTACAGCAGATATTTCCTGGTGCCAAAGAAAGACGGGGGTCTCAGACCCATTTTAGATCTGAGGTATCTGAACAGAGCGCTTATGAAGCGAAAGTTCAGAATGCTCACGACCAGAAAAATCCTCGCGCAGATTCGCCGAGGAGACTGGTTTATGGCAATAGATCTGAAAGACGCGTATTTTCAAATACCAATTGCGTCACGTCACAGGCGATTCTTGAGATTCGCCTTCGAGGGCCAGGTATATCAGTACACAGTCCTGCCATTCGGCCTGTCTCTAGCACCTCGTACATTTACAGTGTGCATGGACGCGGCGCTGGCACCCCTGAGACTTCGAGGCGTTCGAATTCTGAATTATTTGGACGATTGGCTGATTCTAGCTCAATCATGTTCAGAACTCACTCGCCACAGAACCCTAATACTCGATCACCTCGAGTGTCTAGGTCTCAGAGTCAACTGGGATAAAAGTTCACTAATTCCCAGTCAAAAGCATATCTCTTTTCTGGGAACGGAACTGAACTCGCTGTCCATGACGGCACAGCTGTCGGCACAGCTGTCATCACAGCGCAGACTGAACATCCTGCGTATGCTGAAATCCTTCCGCAGTGGTCGCTTAGTCCCGCTCAGGAAGTTTCAGAGGACGCTGGGCCTTATGGCCTCAGCCTCTTCAGTACTACAGCTGGGTCTGCTGCGCATGCGCCCACTGCAGTTCTGGCTGAAAGCGCGAGTGCCGCGCCGAGCATGGTTCCACGGTCGTTATCGCCTCAAGGTCGATCAGGTGTGCATGGCAGCCCTGATACCATGGAGTGCGTCAGACTGGTACCGGTCAGGTGTAAGCCTGGGGACTTCCTCGAGGGCAGACCGCTCTTTGGCCAGTGGCCAGAACGGGTCAGGTCACTACACATAAACTGCCTGGAAATGTTGGCAGTGGACCTAGCGCTGAGGCGTTTTTGTCCTCGGATAAAGGGACACCACGTCCTAGTCCGTTCGGACAACATGTCGGTAGTGGCCTACATAAACCGCCAGGGGGGTGAAAAATCCCGAAACCTCTACAGGTTGACGGAACGCCTCTTTGTCTGGGCCCGGCACAGCCTGCGCTCACTGAGAGCAGTACACGTGCCAGGGCACCTGAACGTAGGCCCGGACAGACTCTCACGGAACAACGTTCCTACGGGAGAGTGGTCTCTACACCCACAGGCAGTACAGCTGCTGTGGAAGAGGTTCGGCAGAGCAGAGATAGACCTGTTTGCGTCTCAAGAGAATGCTCACTGCCCGAAATTCTTTTCAAAGAGCACAAACGCGCTGGCCAGTGTCTGGCCCCGCTGTCCGCTCAATGCTTTTTCCCGTCTCACTCCTGCCTCAGGTGTTGGAGCGAATCAGAGAAAGCGGATGCTCAGTGCTACTCGTTGCCCCATACTGGACGAGCCAAGCATGGTTGCCAGTACTGATGCAGCTGACGAGCACTGCTCCATGGCCGATACCAGTGAGGAGGGACCTCCTCTCTCAGGCCAAGGGCGCGATTTTGCATCCTCGCCCAGAATTATGCTCCCTACATGTGTGGGCCATAAACGGGTACCCGCTAACCTCCCGAAGGGAGTATTAGACACGATCGAGCAGGCTAGAACCCCATCCACTAGGCGGCTCTATACCTCTAAATGGTCTGTGTTCTCTGGTTGGTGTTCAGACCGGGGTCTGTCACCCCTGCACTGCGGGGAAACGGAGATTCTCTCTTTCTTACAAGAGCTGTTGGATAAGGGTAGGACCCCATCCACGCTTAAAGTATACGTGGCGGCCATATCAGCAGTGGCGGCTGGTGAAAAATATCTTAGGTGGGGCTGTCACAGCCGGTTTCAATAGTCTGGTAACCATGGGAGTATTAGGCCTACTTTCTGCCCTTGGTATGTGTATTGTGCTTTGATGTTTATTTTGTTCTATTCCTTAACCCAGTCCCAGTGGTTCTCAAACTTTTTAGAGTTGTACCCCAAGAGGCTTCTGCGTACCCCCACTCTTCAGTCACACCTTTTTCAGTAAGAGACAATATTTGCCCCCCTAAATCGATTTTTTTCAAGTGCATTTTTACCTTTACAAATACCTTTATAAAATAAATAATGCTTTGAATTAAAAAAAAAGTTAAATGGATAAATTCGCAATGATGGTAAAAACGAAGTGATGCTTTTAAATATTAAATTAAAACTGCCAGTAGGTGATGAGTCATCGAGTCATTCATTAAGTAACGAAGCAAGTGGCTGTATTTATGAATTAATCATTGAATCGTTCACAATCATTGCTGTGTGCTGCAGTTCTGCTGTGGCTTTCATTGGAGCTATTAATTTATTGTAAAAATAGTGACAACTGTGTTGAAAATGAACATCACTTAATATTAATATTTTGTTTGTTGAACTGTTGTATAAAATCAATGCCACTTTTGCAATCGTGTGGATCTTCAATGTGATCATCATTAAACACAGGAACTCACACAGGGTATGTCTTTGTATCGAAGAGAGTTTGAATTATATCGATCTCCATGCACAGCCTGTCTATATTTGTTCTTCATGCTAGTAAGTGCTAACTTAAATCCCTACTTTTACAAAGCTAACATACATTGTTGGGAACGGCAGTCACCACCCAAACACAATTTAACACAAACTGCATGATACCAGTGCTCTGTGAAAAAGTCAGTAATTATTTAATGCCATATTACAAGACTGAACTTAAACAAAAACAAACAAATTGCACAAACTTTCCATTTGCATTTGAAATTTAACTCAAAAAGTTTAGTTTCTTTCTCAGACAGATCCCTCACTTCGGTAACTGTCCATGTTGGATCTGTCCCTGTTGTTTTAAAAAGTAATCACGGAAAGCAAAACAAGGCATTAGCATGACGCATCCAGCTAGCCAGGCGATAGACCGCTGTCTGATCGAGATAGGCGCGCATGAGCGCGGGCAGGCACGCGCAGTTTGGGGCGCTAACAGAAGTGCCCATAGCTGACTAGATTTGAGCTCGCTGATTGGCTACAGTTTATGTCAAACATGTATATCTTAAATCAGCAATTGGCTAAGCTGCTCCACAGACCCGCCTCTCTGGGGCGATTTCTCCAGCGCCCCAGAGCTGATTAGACGTGCACGCAGGTGGAGGAGACGTGTTGAAAAAGCAGACATTTTTAATTTCTATCATATTTTTCACATATACTGGGTGTATTTAATATCTTAAACACACAAATACTGACAATTTGTATGTATGTTTTATGTATGTATTTACTTATTTATTTAATGAGTGTGGCTCATAAACTGTGGTCTGGCTCATGGGGGGGGCGGCGCCCTAGCGCCCTCTATTGGCCAGCCGCCCCTGCATATCAGCGTTCGTTAATCCGACGCTTGGCCGTTCACTGGCCAGAAACGATCTGGTGGTTCGTTTCCTCAAAGGAGCCAGGAGGCTGAATCCTCCCAGACCTCCTTCAGTCCCCGTCTGGGACCTTTCTACGGTACTGAATGCCATGAAGGGTGCCCCATTTGAGCCTGTACACTCAGTTGACATGAAGCACTTGTCTTTCAATACCGTGTTTCTTTTGGCTCTTGCTTCAGTGAAGCGTGTGGGGGATTTGCAGGCACTCTCAGTGAGAGCGTCATGTATGGAGTTCGGCCTAACGACTCTAAAGTCGTATTAAAACCGAAACATGGGTACGTGCCTAAGTCCCTCAACACACCGTTCAGGGCTCAGGTCATCTCCCTGTCGGCTCTGCCGGCCTCCGAGGACGGAAATAGCTCCCTTTGTCCAGTCAGGGCATTAAGAGCTTATGTGTCCCTCTCCGCTGTTTTTAGACAGACGGAGCAGCTCTTCGTTTTGTTCAGTGGGCGTTCTAAAGGGCGAGCCGCAACGAAACAAAGCCTGTCTAGATGGGTGGTGGATGCCATAGCGCTGGCCTACGCATCAGAAGGTTTAACATGCCCTCTGGGCATCAGAGCACACTCTACGAGAGGCATGGCCTCTTCGTGGGCCTGGTATAGTGGAATCTCGTTGCAAGATATTTGTATGGCGGCAGGCTGGGCCTCCCCATCTACATTTATAAGGTTCTATAACCTAGAGGTTCCCGCGTTGCAGGCTAAACTGCTCTCGGTCTAGGAGACTCAAACGGTGTCCCTGCCCCGCATCGCGACCCAGATCACCTTATGTTTAAGCATCACTCACTGACAACCATGTCCCATGAGCATGCTATGACCCGCCACATATATCTATTTTGCTACATATATATGCTATTATAAAGGGATGATGCTATTCTAGCCGCTCTCCTTATAAAACTCTCTGTGAGTTGTTGTGTGTAGGCACTTGCATGCCCTGGGCGCGCGCACCCTTGGGTGTCTGTGCTGGATCCGAGCACGCACGGCGTTTTACATGGGGTTCCCGTAGCGTCTTCGACGCAGTACGAAAGAACTCTCGTAAGAGAACGTGCTCGGTTACTAACGTAACCTCGGTTCTCTCTAGAAGAGGAACGAGTACTGCGTCTCAGTGCCGTGCATGCCCACTCTGCGTCGCTTCAGTGGCGAAAATCAGTGTGGAGCAGCTATGCTCGCGTATTTATAAGCCTAGGCCACGCCCGTTTCGGCGGGACGTGACGCTGAGGGCGCGAAGCGCCCTCATTGGGTCAAGTGTCACTTGAGGCCTCGCATAGGCTGCTGCTTTTCTGGCAGAACAGCCAATAGGCGCGCAAGCTGTCCGCCTAAGGCTGTATGCTGCAGAAATGCGTTTTACATTAATACAAAATTAAGGATTCATTTTTTTAGGCTTCAATATCTCGAGAAAGAATCTTTCCCGTAGCGTCTTCGACGCAGTACTCGTTCCTCTTCAAGAGAGAACCGAGGTTACGTTAGTAACCGAGTATGTTATTACTCCATGTGAACTTTTGAGAGGGATGTAACACTCTCCATCTATCGATCAAAGAGAATCTTTGCATAAACATTTTCAAGTATAAACTAGTATTGTCAGGGAGTTTTGGAGGCCATCTGTCTCTGTTGCAATCTAAGGCAACATTAAAATCTCCAACAAAAATAAGCATGGAATTTGGGTATTTAGTTAAACATTTCAACACATTTTCCTCTAAATGGCTAATAAAGGCTTCATTTTCTTTCTGCTGGTTATAGCCATAAACACAAACAAGAATACATGTCAAAAAAAATGTCGCCACCCATGTTAACAGGTTAGAGCGGTGATTCGCAACCGGTGGGCCTCGGAGCGCCATCTGGTGGGCCGTGTAGGCAGTGTAGACTACCCCCAAATTATATATTTTTTTATTGACAAATCTTGATATTTTCTAAAAAAATAAAAAGACCCCGCATAGTAAACATACAAAATTCATCATCAAAATAGAAACAACGCAGAACACATAGACAGAAATAAAGTGGCACACTTCCAACATTGACAGAAATCTATGTGTCCACGCATGCACAAACAAACACACACACGCACACACACACATATATAGAGGAATACATTTTTGAGAATAAAAACTGTTCTCTTATCATTTGTAAAATGAAATCATCCAATGCAGAACCACCACAAAAATAAATTGGTGACACTGACACATTGAAAATGTGCACCGACACACACACACACACACACACACTAACACACTCACTCTCTCTCTCTCTCACACACAGAGACACACACACACACACACACACTCACTCTCTCTCACACACAGACAGACAAACACGCACACACACACACACACACACACTAACACAGTCACTCTATCTCTCACACCCACACACACACGTACACACACATACTAACACACTCACTCTCTATCACACACAGACAGACACACACACACTAACACAGTCACTCTATCTCTCACACACAGACAGACACACACACACACACACACACACAGGAATACATTTGTAAAGCTATAATAAAAAGTCTTATAATTTGCCAAATAAAATGCAGAACCCTGACACAGACAATGTACACACACGTACACACATACACACACGACACACACTAACACACTCACTCTCTCTCTCACACACAGACAGACAAACACACACACACACAAACATACTAACACAGTCACTCTATCTCTCACACACATACTAACACACTCACTCTCTCACACACAGACAGACACACATACTAACAGTCACTCTATCTCTCTCACACACACATACACACACTAACACACTCACTCTCTCTCACACACAGACAGACACACACTCACTCTCTCTCACACACAGACAGACAGACACACACACACAATCACACACACACTTTTCAGAATAAAAACTGTTCTCTTACCATTTGTAAAATAAAATCATGCAAAATGCAGAACCACCACAAAAATAAATTGGTGACATTGACACATTGAAAATGTGCACACACACACACACACACACACACACACACACACACACACACACACACACACACACACACACACGAATACATTTGTAAGGTTATAATAAAAAGTCTTATAATTTGCCAAATAAAATGCAGAAACACCACAAACATAAATTGGTGACACTGACACATCGACAATGTACACACACGTTCACCAACACACACTAACACACTCACTCTCTCTCTCACACATACACACACATACTAACACACTCACTCTCTCTCTCTCACATACACACACATACTAACACACTCACTCTCTCTCACACACACAGACAGACACACACCAGACACACACACGCACACTAACACAGTCACTCTATCTCTCTCTCTCACACACACACACACACACACACGTACACACACACACACACATACTAACACACTCACTCACTCTCACACACAGACACAGACACACACACACAGTACCAATTTTATTTTTTTACTGCTTTATTTACTCATTTGTTATTGCTCTTCAGTTCATTGCATTTTTATGTTTTTTTTCTAAATATGTAATATAAAACTGTAAATTTTTGTTCTGTTACAGTTTGTAACGTTGATTAAAATGATTATTGTATTAAAAACAGATGATTGAAATAAATGATCAAATCTAAAGACTCTAACATTTCTCTTTGTAACATCTTGTTCAGGTTTGATTCTAATCATAGTGTAACATTATTGAAAAACTTTTTTCAGTAAAAAAAATGCTAAACTTTGACAAATAGTATTTTTTCTAGAGATGCTCCGATCAGCATTTTTGGGGCCGATTACCGATCACCAAAATCATGACCTGCCGATTGCCGATCACTGCCGATCACAGAATGGCAGAGGAATGGGAATCTTTTATCTATAATCAGAGTTTGCACCACTTGTAGAAATGAAACTACTGGTAACTATGAGGTGGCAATAACTATTTTTTTTCTGGAACAACCATTAATGCAAAACACCACAAAACCAGTAGGTTGTTTATCAGACAGAAATTCATGAAATAACTTTTGTAAGTCAAATTTAAGACCGTTTTAAGACATTTTAAGATCATAAAGATTGAAATTTAAGACCTACACGTATGAACCAGCAAATAACAAATAAAATTAGCATCAATGTGCACTTTTTGTTTACATAAGCATTAAAATAATAACATAAATTATGGCTAGATTTTAAAAGAGTGTCTTTCTTGCAACATGTACAAGTGCAAATAAAGTTGACAAAAAAGGTTTTATAAAAAGATAAACCTCATATTTCAGCCTTTAAATATTTTTTTTATAAAAAGAATGAGTCAAAAAAAGATAAAATACTGACATTTACAATGCACATTAGCTTATCTTTTATTATTAATAGTAAAATTCGGTCTGATTTTCTCGTGGCGTCTGTCGTTGCTATGCAACCATGCACTGCGCTCTCCACAACGACAAAGAAGTTTTAGTCGCTTTTGCGGAATTCTGAAGTTAATCTTTTTTTTCATCTCGCTGCGCCTGGAAAAAACGGCTGCATCGCTTCTATAATGAGCGCGCTTGCCGCACGCCTACATTTGAAATAACGAACTTGAGCACGCAAAAGACGCGATATGTGAACGGCCCCTTGGCGAGCTACCTCCAGTCAGGCCACGAGTTACTGGCAGCTCGCGAGCGCCGTGTTGGAGACCCCTGCTCTCTAGAACTCCGCTTTGTAGGCTACGACTACTTTTTAGCTACTTTGTAATGACTTTCTGCGGCCAGAATCATGTTGACACTGGCAAGCTCCGGTCTGCTGTTGTGTCCCCGTGCGCCGCGCATGCAGGTGGAAAAAAGTCGCGCGAGTAAATTACTTCACGTGATCGGCTTTTTTGATCGGCGCTTTTGGGGTTCACCGATCAAGCTATTTTTAGCCAATATCGGCCGATCATGATCGGCGGCCGATCAATCGGAGCATCACTAATTTTTTCTGTTCTAATTGTGATATAAAAAAATTTAGATATGAATCCAACTGAATCCAACTTGTGAAAAGATATATTTTGGTTAGTCAAACAGCAAATAGCATATAGTGGAGCTCTAGTCATCTAGTGGTTAAAGTGAATTTTTTTATTTTAAAACTGCATTTTCCAAAAAATGGGCAAAAATCTTACATTAAACCATGTAAAATTATCCATGTTATCCCCATACATAAAAAGTTAGAAATCTGGGTCTTTTATAAAGTGAATTTGACATAAAATGCTTTTTTTTGTAAAAAAAATAATAAAATAAAATAAATAAATATTTATTTATTTTTAGAAATTTAAAAGATATCAAAAATCCTCCAAAAACGGCACAAATGTTGAGTAAAAACATTAATAAACAGAGTAAAATTACATTTGTAAAAAAAAAAGTATTATTCTGTTACAAAATTAAATGTTATTGTCTGGGGTCCCTGGAGACCCCAAAGACAACTAGTGTAGACACAAATGAAGATAATCAGAGGGTTAGGCATCATCAATATGGTGTGTACTGAGTTTGATATATTAAAATCATTGTCTTTGTGCATTAAGGCACGTGAAGCATTTTCATGTTAAGCGTTTTATAATGTCATACTGTTTTAAGTGCATAAAATACTGAAGTTGGTGTTGTATAAGAATGAAGCTCAAACCTCAGTATCCTCAGCTGACAGTGTGGGCTCCTCAGTCCATCAGAGAGCAGCTTCACTCCTGAATCCTGCAGGTCATTGAGACTTATGTTCAGCTCTATCAGTGAGTTTGGTGTCTGCAGGGCCGAAGCCACAGTTTCACAGCAGGTGTCATCGAGAGAACAGTTGGAGAGTCTGTAAAAACAGGACATTTGTCCATGGCATGTATTGTGTGTTCATCTTGTAGGAACAGTGTTTGTAGTAACATTGATAAGTTATGTCATGTTCTTTGTAAAACATTCAAGCTTTCTGTAAAAATATAAATGTCATATATGCTGGAGCTGATGTGATAGTCAAGTGAAAATAACGTTTAAATTGATGTCTATGAAATCACTCTTTAGTAAATCCATTTTAGTAAATACAGATTTTACTCTCTAAAATCAGTAAAAACATGATACTTCAAACTGCATATTATGCTAAAATTGATTTACAGCGCTAAAAACTTTGATTAAACAGCCGTCGACAAGTTTCTTACTGTGCTTTTCTGCAGCATCTCACAGCTGGCAGGAGATTGATGTGGCCTCCCAATGATGTCCTGTACCTCCTCAGGTCGAGCTCCTCCAGCACCTCCTCTGACATCAGCTGTACGTAAGCCATCAATGAGCACATGGACGACGGGAGCTCTCTTTCTGGAGATGATCTGAAGTAGCTTTGTATTTCTGTATATAATGAATTGTCATTGAGCTCCAGTAAGCAGTAGAACAGGTTGACTGACGTTTCAGGTGAGATGGTATCGTCCTGGTTTTGTAATTGTTCTTTAATGTGTTTGGTTATTTCTGTGACGCTGGCTTTGCTGTTGTCAGTGTGTGTGAGCAGGCCTCTGAGCAGTTCCTGATTCGATTCCAGTGAAATGCCCAGCAGAAACCGTACAAATAGGTCTAAATGTCCTTTCTGACTTTGCATTGCTTTCTCTACAGCCTTCTTTAGTAAATCATGTAAAGCAATATTTTTGTCTGGAATTTTTAAGACAGACATACTCTTATTCTTGTTGGTTTTGAACAGTTTTGCGAACTGAAAAGGAAACCGACGGTTATTTTTGTCTGGCTTGTCGATGTGGTCAGGCCTGGCTTTGAATTGTGTTTCTTCAAGGAAAAACTTCAGCTCGTCCATGTTCTTGTCCAGGTAGCAGAGGAACACGTGCACTGCAGCGAGGAACTCTTGAACACTCAGATGCACGAAGCAGAAGACCTTCTTCTCATGAAGTCCAGCTTCTTGCTGAAAGATCTCAGTGAGCATTCCTGTGGACTCAAAGTCTTCACTCACATCAATACCACATGCTCTCAGATCCTTCTCATAGAACACTATGCTTTCCTTCTTCAGCTGTTCAAACGCTAGCTTAGCTAACTTCAAAATCATTGTTTTATTGGAATCTAAGAGCTTGGCACGTTCTCTTTCTGTTTTTCTGTCACACTTCTGGCTCTTCATGTTCATCTGTATTAGCAGGAAGTGGATGTACATTTCAGTGAGTGTCGTGTTGATGCTCTCTGCATCGTTCCCAACGGGGACGTCCTGAAGAACTGTGGCTGTGATCCAACAGAACACGGGAATATAGCACATGATGTAGAGACTACGAGATTTCTTAATGTGTGAGATCATTCTGGAGGCCTGAGTCTCATCTTTGATTCTCTTCCTGAAATACTCCTCCTTCTGCTGGTCAGTGAACCCTCGCACCTCGGTGAACAACCCTACATACTCAGGAGGGATCTGATTGGCTGCTGCTGGTCGTGATGTCACCCAGACGTGAGCTGATGGAAGCAGAGTCCCGTTCACCAGACTTGTAAATAGTTCATCAATAGATGATCGCTCATCAACACTCTTATCAATTTCACTGTCAAAATCCAAAGTCAGTCGACTCTCATCCAGTCCATCAAAGATAAACGCAAGCTTACGACTAAATATCTCACATATCTTTGGTGTTTTCAGGTCATTCAGTTCAGGATTAAATTTCTGTATAAACTCATGCAGACTGATCTCTCTGTCTTTAATGCAGTTAATCCTTCGGAATGGAAGAAAGAAAACACAGTCTATCTCCTGATTGGCTTCTCCTTCTGCCCAGTCCAGAATGAACTTGTGCACTGAGACAGTTTTTCCAACGCCAGCGACACCTTTCGTCAGAACAATCTTTTTCTTCTTTTTGTTCCGACTAAATACATCATTGCATTTGATTGGCCTGTCCTGTGATTTACGAGGTTTAATGGCTTTATCAATCTGCAGAATCTCATGTTCTTGATTGACTTCTTTAAGATCCCCCTCCGTAATGAAGAGTTCTGTGAAAACATCCTTGAGATCTGCTTCATTTTCCTTTTTACACTCAAAGATGTGTTCTACTTTCTCCTTCATGTTCATTTTGTGAGTTTTCAAGAATTCCTGCAGCCAGTCATCATCTGTTATGAAAAATATAAATAAACAGGAAAAGGTGTGAACATGTATTTCACATTAGCATGATTTTCATCACAATCAACTAGAGCAGACATATGGTATTTACATTTATAGCACTGAAAGCAGTTATGTTGTGTACTAAGATCAATATACATCAAACATGCTGAAATATCTGACCCACTGTAAGGCATAATTAAGGTTAATTCACCTCGTTTTCTTGTGTGTTTCTCGGCTGCTTCTGATGATTCTTGCACTGTGAAGAGAGAGAATGAAATTAGACTGTATGTTCATCAAAGTATCCTGAAAAAGGCACTGCATCGTGTTTCCACACTTCATTAAGCAGCACAACTATTAAACTATTAACTAAATCATCATATTATACTGATTTCTGAAGGATCATGTGACACTGAAGACTGGAGTAATGATGCTGGAAATTCAGCTGTGAAACTTTTATGGCAACATAGGATTTTTTTTCAAGATATATAAATAGAAAACCATTGTTTTAAATTGTAATATTTCACAATATTTTAACTATTTTTGATAATTAAATTCAACCTTGGTGAACATAAGAATCTTCTTTGAAAATAATCTGAATATATATGTCTATGAATCTATGCTGCCTCTCGTTCTCCATTCTCTCTTTTATTACCTTCAGTGTAGTTCTTCTGTAACTCTTCAGCCAGCTGGTTCTGGTTCATCTTCCACAGGATGTTCAGTGTTTTCTCCACAGCTTCTTCCGGTCCAAAACGCTCCATCATTATATCCACTATATCAGTGACACCAGCCTTCTCCAGTTTACCAGCTCCGACGGGTCCATCTTCTTTTAAGTGCCACTTAAATTTCTTCAGATCACATTCTTTCAGGTCTTCTAGAGTATGAAGCAGCTCTAAACGAGTTGCCATCTTCCGTCAGGGACTGTTGGAGCAAAGGAAAAAGTATTTAAATAATTGCACTTTTATAGCAGAGATCTATGTGTGTGCAAATAAATGTGTGTAACGAAATGACACTGTGGCAGATCAACTATTATGAAGCATTATTTACCCTCTTAAGGTCTAAAACTAATTCTTCAGTTTGTTATTCAATTCAACTGTCATTAGCTCAATTGGTTTCTGATATACCGGTGTTCAGCTGAATGTTGGGGATTATTGAGTCTCAACATGATTAGATTATCAGAATCACTTTCACATTTGGTCATTCTCTTCTTGAAAAGACTCGTCTTCTACATTTCAAACAAGACTGGAATAAAAAGAATAACGTGACACTGAACATAAAAAGTTACAATAGTTATTGTGAATAATAATAATAATTGATACAAAAAAATGATGATTAATGGAAAAAAATAGTCAGCAGACACCAGATACACACTCACTCACTTTCACAAACACTCAGAGCCTCGATCACTGGAAACATGACACTTACATTGGTCAGTAACTTAAGATATTTCCTAACTTACCTTGAATAATGACAATATTTGCAGTTGTTTTTTGTCCTCTGTAATGGCACCTCGATCATCAAAAGCAGTGAATTCCTTTCACTTCCGTGTTCTCATGAAGAACTGTGTGTTTCTCTGCAGAACTGGTTTTTTTGTGTGTGTTTTTTTTACAGAAAGTTTGTCTAGTTCATTGTGATCTATAATCTCCACGGTAAAAACTCGCTTTTATGTATAAAACAGACTTTGGACTATTATACCAGGTGAAGCGTGGAGATCCCGGTTTATAGCTTTTATTCAAGCGTAATCTCATTTAGTTTCGGTTTAAAGCGGATGTTGTAGGAACGGGAAATGACAACAGATCAAGGAAGTTACTCAATCTCGGAAAACACAAGAAGAAAAGCCCTGAATGTGTGTGAACCCTTCAGGAGAGATTCTGCGCGTGTTCATGAAGAGCAAACACGGTTCGGTTCGGCATGTGTGACGTCACGCGGGCCACGCCGGTTCGGAAGCTCCGGTTCTCCACACTGAGGGCTTTATCTGACCAGCTGGACCCGCAGGAGGACTGGAGGAGCGTCATGATGGACATCTGCGGAACCTCCGGAGAACCCAGATACTCTCAGCTGCACATCCGGTACATCATCATCATCATCATCACACACACTAGCAGGCCTTTAAAGAGAAACTCTTGATGTTTTTGTTTTTTTTGTTGTTTTTTACATATGATAGATTAATTAGATTATTTTGTTACAGTTTTATGTTTTAATTTTAGTATATTTAATAATTGTATGTTTTTTCATTATCTATCATTCTGTCTGTTTATCTATCGCTCTATCCATTCATCCATAACTGTATCCATCCATCCTTCTATCCTTCTGTCCATCCATCCATTGTTCTGTCCATCCATCTATCCATACATCATTCTGTCCATCCCATCCATTCATCCATCCTTCTGTCCATCCATTCATCCATCCATTCATCCATCCTTCTGTCCATCCATTCATCCATCCATTCATCCATCCATTCATCCATCCATCCATCTTTTGGTCCATTCATCCATTGTTCTGTCCATCCATCCATCATTCTGTCCATCCCATCCATATTTCGGTCCATCCATTCTTCTATTCATCTTCCATCATTATATCCATCCATTGTTCAATCCATAATTATTTTTTCATTACTCGAATACTATTATAGTATTTAATTATATTTTGAATGAGCTTTTATTTGTATATTTTCCGTTTTAATTTTAGCTTTAGAAATTATTTTGTGATTTTTAATGTCTTTGTCAGTTTTGCTTTTAATAATTTAAGTACTTACTTATTTATTTCAGTTAGTTATTTGCCAAGCCAACATCTGTAATGTTTAAAAAAATCACTTTTCAGTTTTTCATCTAATGTTTATATTTTATACCCCCAGTTTCACAGGCAAGGCTTAAGCGACTCCCAGACTAAAATGCATGTTAAAGCTGTTTTAACTGAAAGCATATCATAAAATAAGTTACTATCATTATTTTGTCTCAAGATGCACCAGTGATATTATTTTCTACATTTTTAAAAGCTACTTAAAGGGATAGTTCACCCAAAATCTGAGTTATATTAAAACATGTCCTGGCTCTTCCAAGCTTTGTATTTTATTTAAGCTTAATTTCAATTACTGAAAACAATTTTTATTTTATAGTTTTAGTTCAACACTGTAACAATTTCAACACTGGTGGTAATCACCTGTTCAGAACTCACCGCTCCAGTACTGGGGTGTTTGAGATGGTTGCTATGCAGTTGCTAAGGTGTTCTGTATGGTTGCTATGCAGTTGCTAAGATGTTCTGTATGGTTGCTATGGGCGTCTGGTTTAGGAGGTTTGAAGCAGCCGTTCTCCAGGGAAAGAGTCCCACGATGGAGATGCTGTTCGACTGGGGAACCACAAACTGCACCGTTGGAGATCTGGTGGAGATTCTGACCCGACACCAGCTGTTCTCCGCCGTCAGCGTCCTGCTGCCCGAAGACAAGACCTGCCATACTGAAGCAGGTATTCTGACCGCCAGGACCTGTTCTGGGATCTCAGGCTACGTCTACATTAACCCGGATATGTCTGAAATTGGTGTTTTCGTTCCAAAACACACTTCGTCAACTCAACGTTTCAAGAGTTCTCCAAAAGTTTCTCGATTAAAAAGTTCATTGAAACAAACTTTAAGTTGGCTTGTGAAAGTTTGGACAAGATAGTTTGAAAAAGTTTAAAGTTTAAATTAGTTTAAAGTTTAAAGCAGTTTAAAAAAGTTTGAAGTTTAAATTAGTTTGAAGTTTAAAGTAGTTTGAAGTTTAAATTAGTGTAAAGTTTAAAATAGTTTAAAGTTTAAAGTAGTTTAAAGTTTAAAGTAGTTTACAGTTAAAAATAGTTTAAACTTTAAAGTAGTTTGAAGTTTAAATTAGTTTAAAGTAGATTAAAGTTTAAATTAGTTTGAAGTTTAAAGTAGTTTACAGTTTAAAGTAATTTAAAGTAGATTGAAGTTTAAAGTAGTTTACAGTTTAAAGTAGTTTAAAGTTTAAAATAGTTTAAAGTTTAAATTAGTTTGAAGTTTAAATTAGTTTAAAGTAGTTTGAAGTTTAAAGTAGTTTAAAGTGATTTGAAGTTTAAAATAGTTTGAAGTTTAAATTAGTTTGAAGTTTAAAGTAGTTTGAAGTTTAAATTAGTGTAAAATGTAAAATAGTTTAAAGTTCTCCTTTACAGCTCGTGCCTCAGATACTCTGCCGAAAACTAAATCTGTTTGGCTTTGATGATCATCTCTATCGTGTTCACGCTCGCGCGACATTGCAGTTCTTCTTCATCATGAAAGTTTATTATCAGTTTTAAAGGGATACTCATTTTACAACTCCCCCAGAGTTAAACAGTTTTACCGTTTTCGAATCCATTCAGCCGAACTCCGGTTCTGACGGTACCAGTTTTAGCATAGCTTAGCATAGATCATTGATCCTGATGGGTCCAGTAGCATTTCTTTCAAAATGACCAACGAGTTTCAATATTTTTCCTATTTAAAACTTGACTCTTCTGTAGTTAAACCGTGTACTAAGATCGACTGAAAATGAAAAGTTGCGATTTTCCAAGCCTATATGGCTAGGAACTACTCTCATTCCGGCGTAAGAATCAAGGAACTGTGCGGCCGTACCGTGGGTGCAGCAGCGTAATGATATGACGAAGCACCTGAAAATAGTCCCCAGCTCGGTAACTTCCAACATGACCGGGACTACGTTTGTGTAGTTTTTAGGCGGCAAATTAGGTTTCCTGTGCGATTAGCCATGGTTCTGTGCGTAGTAAATCTACATCGTCTCTCACAAATGTCTCCATGCTACAAGGCTGTGCAAGCAGGTTGTCACGTTGGTTTGTTGACGGCAAGTGCTTCGTCATATCATTACGCTGCTGCACCCATGGTACGGCCGCACAGTTCCTGTATTCTTACGCCGGAATGAGAGTAGTTCTAGCCATATAGGCTTGGAAAATCGCAACTTTTCATTTTCGGTTTAGTACACGGTTTAACTACAGAAGAGTCAAGTTTTAAATAGGAAAAATATTGAAACTCGTTGGTCATTTTGAAAGAAATGCTACTGGACCCTTCAGAATCAATGATCTATGCTAAGCTATGCTAAAACTGGTACCGTCAGAACCGGAGTTCGGCTGAATGAATTCGAAAACGGTAAAACTCAACTGTTTAACTCTGGGGGAGTTGTAAAATGAGCCTATTTCCAAAAAAAGTGGACTATCCCTTTAAAGTCATATCAGTCTAAACTTCTGATGGTTTTCTGAGAACACACACCCGTCGCGTGAGTATTAAAAAGTTCTCTTTCACGTCTTATTGTGTTTAATCTGACAAAACACACAAAGAAAAACAGAAAATCACTCTCTGCTATTGACTGGATAACTTTAGTAGCTTTAATAAGAATATGTTTCTTACTTCAATGCTGCTGTTAAATGATCTGGCGAGGAGATAAACATGGCAGACTGTGTACAGCTCACTGAGGGGCGTGGTCTATGCTAATAGGGTGAAGTCTTTCAGCAGTCATGGGCGGGTCTATGCTAATAGGGTGAAGTCTTTCATCAGTCATGGGCGGGTCTATGCTAATAGGGTGAAGTCTTTAAGCAGTCATGGGCGGGGTCTATGCTAATAGGGTGAAGTCTTTCATCAGTCATGGGCGGGGTCTATGCTAATAGGGTGAAGCCTTTCAGCAGTCATGGGCGGGGTCTATGCTAATAGGGTGAAGTCTTTCAGCAGTCATGGGCAGGGTCTATGCTAATTGGGTGAAGTCTTTCATCAGTCATGGGCGGGGTCTATGCTAATAGGGTGAAGCCTTTCAGCAGTCATGGGCGGGGTCTATGCTAATAGGGTGAAGCCTTTCAGCAGTCATGGGCGGGGTCTATGCTAATAGGGTGAAGTCTTTCATCAGTCATGGGCGGGGTCTATGCTAATAGGGTGAAGCCTTTCAGCAGTCATGGGCGGGGTCTATGCTAATAGGGTGAAGTCTTTCAGCAGTCATGGGCAGGGTCTATGCTAATTGGGTGAAGTCTTTCATCAGTCATGGGCGGGGTCTATGCTAATAGGGTGAAGCCTTTCAGCAGTCATGGGCGGGGTCTATGCTAATAGGGTGAAGCCTTTCAGCAGTCATGGGCGGGGTCTATGCTAATAGGACGGAGTCTGTCAGCAGTCGTGGGCGGGGCTTAAGCATATGTGACGTCACATTGCATAGAAACTGCAAACGGCTTTATCTGAGACACTGCTTATGATTTATGAGGATTAAAAAAAGGAGTGGGTGAATTTTTACTACTATAGGGTGGTTATGTACGCACACTGCCGACACGCATTTATGTTTAAACACCGTTTAAAAGTAAAGTAATAGCTGCCCTTTAAATCATCAGAAAAATATGCTTTTTCAAATGTATCTATAGACGTAGATGTATTAAAGTCAGCATGAAAGGGAAGTTGCGCTCGTCTTTTTTCCCCTATTGTGCCGTATATCCCAGTGAAGCGCTTCTGGATCCAGAACAAATGTGGGCGGGGCTTGATTTTGACTGTGGGGAATTGGTTGGATGGTTGTGGTTTGCTATTGGCTGATCTCATGTGAGTGACAGGTTGCCCCGCCCTCGTCATCAGAGAAGAGAAGCTGCAAGAGGAAGATATTATTAACACAATAATGATGATGTGCACCTATAAATCATTTCTAATAAACACTTTTGAAATCCGACTCATCTGGGGTGTCCGTCTGCGCAGCGCAGCGTGAAGAAGAGCTTCGTCTGTCCGCCCGTCCTGAGGTCATTAAACCCGTTCAGCCGGACAGCCGCACCGGACCCGAGGAAAACACATGGAGCAGCTCTGAAGGTCTTCATATAATCACATCAGACATCCGTTACCCATCAGCCCCTAAAACCCCTCTCTCACCCAGGTTTCCACACGTTCTCTCACCGCGAGCTGACGGTCATCACGAGCGATTGGGACGATCGCCCCCTGGTGGACGGAGGCTGTCGGCTCGGCTCCGGCGGGTTCGGCGTCGTCTTCAGAGGCCGGATGGGAGACACTTATGTAGCTGTGAAGAAGCTCAATCCTGTGAGTTTGAGCTCAGTAGTGCTGCGAAATACCTCTAAACTATCACATCAACAAGTTTTGTGTGTTTGATAACCGTTTTACTTCTGCATTTGAGTGGACATAGACTGTATGATCTATTAAAAGTTAAAGTTTAAAAAGCATCATGGTAACGTTTGTTTTGTTCTAGATGGACGACGGCTCACTCGAAGACCTGAAGACTCAGTTTAATCAAGAGATTCAAACTCTCAGGAGGTACAAATATATTTAAAAATAATTATAATTATAAAATTACATTTTTTAATTACATTATGAAAAAACTATGGATTGATTGTATTTTATATGTAATTTTATTGTATATAAAATATTATAATAGAATCTATTTATAAATAATCAAACATTCTTCTATATATATATATATTTACAGAACAACATGTTTATTTATATATATATTATATAAAATGTCTTATTAATAATCTAATAATCAAAATTATATATACATTTAAAAAAAAATATATATATATACACATATTATACATATATATATTTTATAATTACATTATGAAAAACTATGATTTAAAATATTTTTATATAATTGTATTATATATATTATAATCTATTTATAAATAATTAAACGCATATATATATATTATATATATATATATTTATATATTATTCTTCAACCATATTGATTATATATCAAAATGTTTATTATATGTATTATTTATTATGTAATTTGCTATATATAAAACATGATGTATTATATAAGATATTTTTTAAATAAATATTATTTTCTATTTATACACACACACACACACACATAAACATATTTATTCATATGTGAATGAATAAATGTATAGTGGAAAAAAATGTATATATTTTTCAAGTCTTCTGTC
>NC_136900.1:24905123-24918183 GCF_949152265.1 Phoxinus phoxinus | reverse complement strand
CTCTCTCTCGCCCCCCCCCCTCTCTCTCTCCCTCTCTCTCTCGCCCCCCCCCTCTCTCTCTCTCTCCCTCTCTCTCTCGCCCCTCCCCCCCCTCTCCTCTCTCGCCCCCCCCCCTCTCTCTCTCTCTCTCTCGCCCCTCCCCCCCCCTCTCTCTCTCTCTCTCTCCCCCCCCCCCCCCCCTCCCCTCTCTCTTCACTCAGTCTGAAGCATGAGCATCTGGTGGAGCTGGTGGGGTTCTCCAGTGACGGGCAGCACATGTGTCTGGTGTACTCCTTCATGCCCCACGGCTCGCTGCTGGACCGGCTGGCGTGTTCGGACGGCTCGTCTCCTCTCTCCTGGCGGAGCAGATGTTGGATCAGCGCAGGATCGGCTCGAGGTCTGCAGTTCCTGCACCAGAACAACCACATCCATCGAGACGTCAAGAGGTGAGCGACCACAGCAGCTTACAGAGTTGTGAAGTTTAATCATAATTTTAAAATGATGTTAAAATGAAATGTTTTTGAAAAAAATACTTGTCTAACACAGAAAGCAGGTCACATTAGAGCTGAAGCTATTAATTTAACAATAAGTTTCTGATGTTTTTAAAATGTTTCTATTCATCAAAGAATCGTGAAAAATAAAATGTCACAGTTTTTCAACATTATTAATAATCATAAATGTGTCTTGATCATCAGATCATCATATTACACTGATTTCTGGAGGATCATGTGACACTGAAGACTGGAGTAATGATGATAAACTCAGCTTTGATCACAGGAATAAATTACACTTTACTGTATATTCACATAGAAAACTGATGATTTACATTATAATAATATTTCAAAATTTTTACTGTATTTTTGATCAAATAAAAGCAGCCTTGGTGAGCAGAAGAGACTTTAAAAAACCTTATGTTGCACAATACTGTCTGTGGGGTTTGAATCAAGAGTAACTCACAGAATTATAAAACAAACATCCCGTTATGTCATCTGATCGACAGCGCGAACATCTTGTTGGATGAAGGCTTGGTTGCGAAGATCTCCGACTTCGGTTTGACGCGAGCTTCAGCCAAACAGTCGTGCTCGACGGTCATGACAGGGAGGATTGTGGGAACTACGGCATACATGGCACAGGAGGCGCTGAGAGGAGAGATCACTCCTAAATCAGACATCTTCAGCTTCGGCGTGGTACGTTCATTATTACAGTCCGCACGCAATGGATGTTTTTCTTGTCTTTTCTCCCCTATTGTATCGTATATCTGAGAGAAACGCTTCTGGAGCAAGAACAAATGTGGGCGGGGCTTGATTTTGTTCTGTGTGTTGCATGTTTGGGTGAGCATCACCTTGCCATATCTCCTACGTGCCTGTCAGCGACTACCTCAGACTTTTACGAAGCTATAGACTTTTATAGTTTCCTGGTTCATGAGGTCACCCGCCTCTGACGTTCTGCCACACCACTCGACTGATTTCACATGTGCTTCTAGACGTCATCACGGGAAGCGCTCCCTTGGCCTCAATTGACGCCGCGTCTCGTTCCCTCTTCAGGAAACAGAGGTTACAGTCGTAACCAAGGCGTTATTCTGACTCAAGATTACCAGGAACAGGATAAGTGCACAGATAAATCATTTATGATAAACACTGCAATATTCCAAAAAAAGTATGCGTTGTCCATTTTGATTTCATGGAGGCTTTAAGACAGAAATGTGTATTTCAGAGACTGACGGTCCATCGGCACACGCATCATTCAGACGCGCTTCACTCGTAACCGGGTTAATGGGGGAGACGCTTCATTAATAGTTCTGGTGTTTGTAGAGCGTCTCATTGAGAGACTTTAATGAGCACAGATTACAGGAGGAACGAAACTGAACAGAAGAAGGTTCGGCCAGTTTGAAACTGCAGGAGCTTTTAAAATACACTCTAAAATAAAGGTTCCTTAAGGGGAAAGTTAGGAAACAGAAGAACCATTTTTGGTTCCCCAAAGAACCTATTTTATATTATTTTCATGAGGAGTTATTCTGATTCACGATCACCAGGAACATGAATTATATTTCTGCGTTTCTCGTGCAGGTGTTGCTGGAGATTTTGTCTGGTCTTCCTCCGGTGGACGAAAGCCGTGATCCTAAACTACTGGTGTGTGTGTGTGTGTGTGTGTACGTGTACGTTCAGTCCGATCTTCTCAAACTCTCCTCGTCCGTCTGTGCAGCTCAGTCACGTGTGTGTGTGTGTGTGTTTCAGATGGAGATGAAGGATGAGATCGAGGATGACGAGGTCTCTCTGCAGGACTTCATTGATAGTAAGATGGAGGGATGGCAGATGGAGGAGGTGGAGAAGATGTATGACGTGGCGTCTCAGTGTCTGTGTGAGAAGAAGAACAGAAGACCTGCCATCACACAGGTGTGTGTGTGTGTGTGTGTGTGTGTGTGTGTGTGTGTGTGTGTGTGTGTGTGTGTGATGTATGACGTGGCGTATCAGTGTCTGTGTGAGAAGAACAGAAGACCTGCCATCACACAGGTGTGTGTGTGATGTATGAAGTGGCGTATCAGTGTGTGTGGTGTGTGTATATATTTCCAGTTAAATTTTATGTAAATAAAAAAAGTATAATGTTTAATTAAATATGTGTATGTAATTTATGTGTAATTTATATTTAATTAAATATGTGTATGATTTTTGAATCTTCAGGTTCTCTCTGAGCTGGAAGATCTTCATCTCAAACATTCCCAGAGCTCCGGATGATCCGCTCGAGGTAAACCAACATTTACAGCGCAATCCTGAACTGAACTTTACACACACACACTCCATGATCCCGAGTGTGAGTCTCTCCTGTGTGATGTAATAAACGACAGTCCATTCAATGATTTAAACACTTTATTTTTCTCTAAAAAACAAGTATTTGAGACGTCTGAACACAGACAGGCTACATGTGAAACGTAAGAGCGTCTGCGTCAGTACAGATGTTCAACAGTGGTTTGCCAAACGACAGTAGATACTCAACATGACCTGCGCTAGTTCTGACCTAGCAGTGAACTCACACACACACACACACACACACACTCCCGTCTTCCCTTTTTAGATAATTTCCACTGAATAATTCTGTGTCCTGATGCGGCTTCACAGTCGAGTGGGAAACACAAGAGACAAAAACATGTTCAAACTAAATTGCATAGAAAAATGAGCATCCTGGAACATGAGAACAAAACACGATCATATCAAAAAATGTGAATGCGGTAAAAAAGTCTGTGTTCGGTTCGATCCGTCAGACGTGAGCTGTGATTAACATGTGACTCGTGTTTGGTAAAAAAGACGTAACAATGTAACAAAATAAGACTCGATAAAAGGAATGGCGAATGTTCAGGTCTGTTCGTCTCAGTGACTGCGATTGTGAGTTTGGCACGGTTTAAAATCACAAAAGCTTTTCTGAATTTGATTAATCATTTGTTAAAATAATTCTTTGTTCATTTTAACATGAAAGTCGCTGAATTGAAGCACACCTCATGATGGGCGTTTGTGTTATGGTGCATAGTTCAGCGCATGGCTTCCTGCAGGGGATTGTGGGAAGTAAGCACTCGACAGCTTGGTGGCCTCTTGGGTTTAACGCTAACGCTAGGCTAGTCGTCGGCGGGCCGTGTGATCCTGCGCTCGCCCCTCCGGCCCGGCGGCCCGCGCGGTTTAGCGAAGGCCTGCTTGTGCGCGTGTTGCTTCGGATGAACCTCGTCGTACAGGAAATCAGCCGTCAGCTCGTCGCCGTTATCGATCTCCAACTGAGAACAAAGAAACATGCAGAGTTTAGCGCACATTTTTAGATTACGTTAAACATTTAGATGGGGGTTGTTTAGAATTTGAAATAATAAAAAAAAATAATAAAATAAAAAATATAAAAATAATAATTTAACATAAAGGAACAATTTTTATTCCTTATAAATTGAATAATAATAAAAGAAAAGAAAATAAATAAAATAAAATAAAATAATAAAGAAAAAAAAAATAATAAAAATATACTATTTTATTTAATATACTTTTTATTCATAATTTAATTAGGAATTAAATCATGTTAGAATTCTTGAAAAAATGTAATTATTTTAGGATAATTTTAATATATATATATATATATATATTATTTATTATATTATGCATTAAACTTATTCTAAAATAGTTTAATTCTTTATTTTGTAAATTAACTTTAATATAATTGTAATTAATTTTATATATATATATATATATATATATATATATATATATATATATATATATATATATATATTAGTAAATAAATAAATACAAAAATAAGTAAAATCACATAAAAATAATAATAATAGTAATATAATTTATTTTATATAAATAAAATAATTTAAATAATTTAAAATAATAAAAATATGGGATATAATTAGGAATAAAATCATGTTAGCATCATTTTAAATGTTGTAAAATTATTATAAGATAATGTAATTATATATATATATATATTACAAAAATATTAAATATCAACTATTTTTATTCCTAATATAAGAAATAAAATAAGAAGTAAAATTATAAAAAATTATTTAAAATATTAATACATAATTTTTTTGTATAACTAGCATTAAAACTATTTTAGGATACTTAAAACATATATATATATAAAATATATAAAATAATAATTTAACATAATAAAAATAAACTATTTATATTTCTAATATAAACAATATTTTGTACTAAAAAAATACTAATGAAGTAATTAAATAATTTTTAACCCCAGAATTGCTTTACGGAAGGAGTGAACGCAAACCTTCTTCTCCACGTCCATCTGCAGTGTGTTCTCCAGCATGTCCAGCAGAGGATTCTTACAGCTGGAGTAAAGCATGCGCTCCCGGATCCCACAGCTGTATCCCGGCATGGAGTAGATGAACACTGATGACCCAGAGCAAGAGCAAATCATGTCATTAACGGATGATCACACATCTACAGTGTGCAGTAGAGGACAAACCTGACGCAAAACTCACGGCATTCAATTATTATTGTTACAAATGTGCTAAAGATGTTGTAATCACATTAGCTGTGTTTGGAGTCGGTTGTTATAATTGTGATAATAATAACGCAATGAAACATGACGAATTGTGCTGACATCATTATGGCCAGACTGTCATACAAAGAAATTATGAACCAAAAAAAACAAGAACCAATGAAATATTAATAACTGATTATGTTTGCTTTTTCCTGTCAGCTTTTGGATAGCATAGTAAAATAAAACTTTTTTTGCCAAATAATTTTGTCAGATAAATACCTCATCAAATTAAGTGTTTTGTTTTTCGTTCATATTTAAATATTTAAAAAATATAAATATGTATTTTTTGCAGGGTCATTAAAAACAAACATCAAGCAGAAACTGAACTGTAACTGATAACTATAAAAAATAACTATAAAAAAAAATATTATAATGATAACTAACTATAACGATAACTATAACAACTAACGCTAACTATAACGGTAACTAACGCTAACTATAACGGTAACTAACGCTAACTATAACAACTAACGATAACTAACGCTAACTATAACGGTAACTAACGATAACTATAACAACTAACTATAACGATAACTAACGCTAACTATAACAATAACGGTTACTATAATATAACGGTAACTACCTAACTATAACTATATGGATAACTAACTATAACGATAATTAACTATAACGGTAACTAACGATAACTATAACTAACGCTAACTATAACAATAATGGTTACTATAATATAACGGTAACTAACTAACTATAACTATATGGATAACTAACTATAACGATAATTAACTATAACGGTAACTAACGATAACTATAACTAACGCTAACTATAACAATAATGGTTACTATAATATAACGGTAACTAACTAACTATAACTATAACTATATGGATAATTAACTATAACGATAATTAACTATAACAATAAGTAAAAACGATATCTATAACATATATGAAATGAAATAAATATAATGATAACTTACGATAACTATAACAATACTTAACGATAACTATAACTAACGCTAACTATAACGCTAATGCTAACTATATTAGCGTCCACACCAGCGCATGATATCATTCTGTTTATTAAAAGCGCTGCAGTTTTTTGTCGTCTGTCACTTTAAATGTTAAACTCTTTAAATCAGGGCAGATTCTGATTGGCTCTCGATGTTTTTATCGTTCATCAGCTGAAAGTGGTTCCAGTGATACCGTTTCTCTGTGCCGTTATAGTTGTGCTGTGCTATTCTTTTATATTTAGAACGATTTTTAGAAAGATATCTTAACCGTTATCGCTATAGCTGTCGTCTTTAATGTGACGAGGAGTCGCTGAGTTTCGCACTCAGTGGCGAGATAAGCACCTGCGGACTCCAGGTAGTCGCCCTCGTGCGAGTGTTTGTAGCGGAAGAAGTGATAGCGCGCCGCGTCTTTCGGGATCCTCTTGGGTAAATCCTTCAGCTCCGTGGCGTCCGTGCTCGACAGCATGATCAGCTCCTTCTCAAAGTTGATGATCTGTGGAGACAAAGCCATGGATATCAATCTTCAATCACCTGCTCTTTCTGTGGAATAACTGAATAAAGGTGTGTGTGTGTGCGTGCGTGCGTGCGTGTTTGTGTGTGTGTTTGTGTGTGTGTTTGTGTGTGTGTGTGTGTGTGTGTTTGTGTGTGTGTGTTTGTGTGTGTGTTTGTTTGTGTGTGTGTTTGTGTGTGTGTGTGTGTGTTTGTGTGTGTGTGTTTGAGCGTGTGTGTGTGTGTGTGTGTGTGTGTGTGTGTGTGTGAGTGAGTGTGTGTGTGCGTGCGTGTTTGTGTGTTCGAGCGTGTGCGTTTGTGTGTGTGTGTGTCTCACCAGCTGAACATAGTTGAGTTTCTTGTCCTTGAACTTTTGTAGCGCGGCTACGGCCTCTCCGTCCAGAGGGAACGCCACGCCCTGAAGAGTCTGCTTAGTAGTGTTCACGTGAATATCTGTCTGGATCTACACACACACACACACACGCACGCACACACACACGCACACACACAAACAAATGTGCACACACAAACAAACGTACATACACATAAACGCAACACACACACACACAAACGCACACACACACAAACAAACGCGTGCACACACACACACACACAAACAAACGCACACACACAAACAAACACACACACACAAACAAACAAACGTGCACACACACACACACAAACGCGCATAAACGCACACACACACGCATGCACACACAAAAAACACGTGCACAAACAAACACACACACACACAGACGCACGCACACACACACAAAAAAAACACGTAGACAAACAAACACGCACACATATACAAACACGCACACACACACGCGCGCACACACACAGACACACACACACACACAAATGCACAGACACACACACACACAAAAAAACACGTGCACAAACAAACGCGCACACGCACACAAGCGCACAGACACACACACACACAAGCACACAAACGCGCACACACACACACGCACACAAACGCGCACACACACACACACACAAAGAAAGCAAATGTTTAATACAATTCATCCATTTATGCATTTTTCCAAAGTGCCTTTCCACTGTAATAAACGTACATACATATGATGAGTTCCTGCATTTCTCTGGATAATAAACACAAATGTAATGAAAAAATAACATTCAGGTTAATTTAGTCTCCGCCTCTCTCGCTTCACGTCACCGGTTTATTTTCAGGCATCATGTGTTCTGAACTTGGCTGTGATTTATAGAAATTAAACACTTAGATTGCATTTATTTAAATTAGAAATAATAAATAAACAAATAAGTAGAAATAAAATCAAATGTCAAATTAGAAATAAAAGTATTATTTTAAAATAATAAAAATATACTATTTTATTCCTTATTTAATTTTGAATAGTGTATATTTCCAATGTACCACGGTACAATTTTTCCTATTTTTTGTTGAAAATGATGCTGTAATTTACTGTGTGTAAACAAAGGTGATTTATTCAGCGCTGTCAGCTCTTATTTTAATCCTACAAATGGGCTTTTTAAGGAAAATGAAACCTCTTCTTCCTGTTAGCGCTGTATTCTGCTCTGATTGGCTGGTTTCAGGAAGGGGGCGGGCCAGAGAGTTTCACTTCATGTCCTTATAAGGTCGTGAGTTTGGGCCTGATGAGTCACATGACCAGCTCTATCATCATCAGTATACAGTAGTGTCACTCACTTAAAAACAGGACATTTATTTACATTTATTTTAAAAGACCCTTACAAAAATGTACATAATTTTAATATCATTAGAAAGTTGATGTAAAAACTGCTTTATTTGTAATTAAAATTTTATAAATGTTATGTTTAAATGTTAAATATATTTTCATTTGATTGCTGATTGTTCAATAAACTTTATTTATTGAATATACATTTATTTGGTTTCAGCTAAAAAATATCAGACAAAATCTGGAAACACTTTACAGTAACGGCGCATTTATCATAACATTAGTTAATGCAATATGCAGTCAGCAATGTGTGTTTGTAAAGCATTTTTTAATCTTTGTTAATGTTTGTCAGTACAAATAGAGCCGTTCAGTGTTTGTTCATGTTAGTTCACAATCACATGCACTAACTAATGTTAACAAACACAACTTCTGATCTTAAAGTGTATTAGTAAATGAGTGAGTGTGTGTGACTGAGTGAGTGTGTTTGTTTGTGAGTGTGTGTGAGCGTGTGTGTGAATGTGAGTGAGTGACTGTGTGTGAGTGAGTGAGTGACTGTGTGTGAGTGAGTGAGTGAGTGTGCGTGCTTGTGAATGTGTGTGTGCGTGCGAGTGAGTGAGTGTTTGTGCGCTTGTGAATGTGAGTGAGTGACTGTGTGTGAGTGAGTGAGTGTGAGTGAGAGTGAGTGAGAGTGAGTTAGAGTGAGTGAGTGAGAGTGAGTGAGAGTGAGTGAGAGTGAGTGAGTGAGAGTGAGTGTGTGTGTGAGTGTGTGAGTGAGTGAGTGAGTGAGTGAGTGACTGAGTGTGTGTGTGAGTGAGTGAGTGAGTGTGTAGGCGTGAGAGAGTGCGTGCTTGTGAATGTGTGTGTGCGTGCGAGTGAGTGAGTGTTTGTGCGCTTGTGAATGTGAGTGAGTGACTGTGTGTGAGTGAGTGAGTGAGTGAGTGAGTGAGTGAGAGTGAGTGAGAGTGAGTGAATGTGAGTGTGACTGAGTGTGTGTGAGTGTGTGAGTGAGTGAGTGAGTGAGTGAGTGACTGAGTGTGTGTGTGAGTGAGTGAGTGAGTGTGTAGGCGTGAGAGAGTGCGTGTGTGTTTGTGTGTGTGTGTGTGTGTGTGTGTGTGTGAGTGAGTGAGTGAGTGAGAGAGTGCGTGTGTGTGTGTGCGTGAGAGAGTGCGTGTGTGTTTGTGTGTGTGTGTGTGCGTGTGTGCGTGAGAGAGTGTGTGTGTGTGTGCGTGAGAGAGTGCGTGTGTGTTTGTGTGTGTGTGTGAGAGTGTGTGTGTGAGTGAGAGAGTGTGTGTGTGTGTGAGTGTGTGTGAGAGTGCGTGTGTGTGAGTGTGTGTGTGCGTGAGAGAGTGTGTGTGTGTGAGTGAGAGTGTGAGTGTGTGTGTGCGTGAGAGAGTGCGTGTGTGTTTGTGTGTGTGTGAGTGAGTGAGTGAGAGAGTGCGTGTGTGTGTGTGCGTGAGAGAGTGCGTGTGTGTTTGTGTGTGTGTGAGTGAGTGAGTGAGTGAGAGAGTGCGTGTGTGTGTGTGCGTGAGAGAGTGCGTGTGTGTTTGTGTGTGTGTGTGAGAGTGTGTGTGTGAGTGAGAGAGTGTGTGTGTGTGTGAGTGTGTGTGAGAGTGCGTGTGTGTGAGTGTGTGTGTGCGTGAGAGAGTGTGTGTGTGTGAGTGAGAGTGTGAGTGTGTGTGTGTGAGTGTGTGTGTGCGTGAGAGAGTGCGTGTGTGTGTGAGAGTGAGTGAGTGAGTGTGTGTGTGTGTGTGTGTGTGTGTGTGTGTGTGTGTGTGTGTGTGTGAGTGAGTGAGTGTGTGTGTGTGAGAGTGTGTGCGTGTGTGAGAGAGTGTGTGTGTGTGTGTGTGTGTGTGAGAGTGAGTAGGTGAGTGTGAGAGTGTGCGTGCAAGTGATTGAGTGTGTGCTTGTGAATGTGAGTGTGACTGAGTGTGTGAGAGTGTGTTTGTGTGTGAGTGAGTGTGTGTGAGAGAGAGTGTGTGTGTGTGTGTGTACCTCGCTGAGTTTGATCTGGCGCAGTTCCTCCTCCGCTGCTGTCAGTGGCACAGGGGCAGATTGAGCTGTGACGTGTCTCTTGTATCCGCTGAGAGAAACATCATCCTGACACACAGACAAACACACTTTATACAAGCACATCATATTCTGAAAATCATACGTCTCAGGGAAATTAATACTTTCATTCAGCATAGACGTATTAAACTGATCAAAAGTGACAGTAAAGACATTTATAATGTTACAAAAGATTATATGTCAAATAAACGCTGTTCTTTTGAACTGTCAATTCATCAAAGAATCCTGAGAAATAAAATATATCAGTTTCCACAGAAATATGAACTGTTTTCAACATTATTAATAATCATAAATGTGTCTCGATCATCATATTACACTGATTTCTGAAGGATCATGTGACACTGAAGACTGGAGTAATGATGATAAATTCAGCTTTGATCACAGGAATAAATTACACTTTACTATATTCACATAGAAAACTGATGATTTACATTATAATAATATTTCACTGTTTTTCTGATCAAATAAAAGCAGAAGAAACTCTTTCAACAACATTAAAACATCTCTCAGACTCCAAACTTTTGACCGGTAGTGTATAACTAAACTGTAAGACACTAAGTCTTCATGTGGTGTGTCTGTATGGAGCCACACACACACACACACACACACACACACACACACACACACACACACACACACACACACACACACACACACACACACACACACACACACACACACACACCTTCACGGTGCCGAACATCTCGTCTTTGATGTGTGCGAGGCCGAACTCCTTCTTCAGCGTGGCTCTGGTGGCGGCGTACAGCATCTTGTGCCGAACCTGTTAGAAAACAACATGAGCGACTGTGAACTCGAGCACACACTCGACAAACACTTCCGTCCGCAGACTGACGTCACGATGAAACCAGAAACAGAGATGATTATAATAAACATATGAAGATGACTGACTAACACTGGCTACTCCGTGATGAAGAGTAAATCTCAACCAGGAAATTTCACAACTAAATCCTTTAAGAGACCAAAAGTGTGCGAAAATACAATAACAACAATACATTATTATTATTATTATTATTAATATAATTATTTTAAAATTATTATAAATATAAATATAATGAATATTTATGATATATATTGTATGATTAATAAATATGAAAAAAATATTATTAAATAATTGAGAATAGTAACTAAATTAATATTTATAACTAATATTTTTATAATTATTATTTATACAAATTATAACAATAATCATTATAAATATACTAAATTAATATTATTTTATATATAATTGTATAATTAATCATTATCAGAATTATTGTTGAATTCTTATAAATATAAAATATTTATAATACTATATTTTATGATTACATGTACAATAATAATTATTAAATAAATAACCAAATTAATAAAATGAATACTATTACAAAAATGACAATAATAATATATATATTAATCATTCTAATTATTAATTTAGTTATTTATGTATTAAAATACTGTATAATATATATATATATATATATATATATATATTTCATAAAATAAAAATAAAAAAATGTATATAATTTCATATGTCATAATTATGACTTTTTATGCCATACTTTTTACTTTTTTTCTCATAAATATTTCTGTTTATGTCATCAGTTTGACTTTTCATCTAATAAATATGACTTATTGTAAATATTCATTTTTATACAATTCAAAATAATTCCTATAATAATAATAAATGAAATATTAGAATAGTACAATAAAGTATTTCAGCATCTGGCTTCAGAGCAGTTGATAAGAACTGGAAGGATCAGTGTGTAAATGAGTGAAGCAGGCCCCAGCTCGACACACACACACACACACACACACACACATGCCTGAACACGCGTGAGAATGTGTGTAAGAATGTCGAGTCGTGGCCACCGCAGGAGCAGCTCCTCTACACACTGATCTGATGATATATAGACCCTTTTTACACTCCATGAGGAGATTCAAATATCATTTTGATGTGTTGTTGAGCACCAGAAGCGCTTTAATTTAATATTTTATCGGATAATGTTTTCTAAAATATTGTGATTATTTGTGAATCATCTGTGATTGTAAACACATTGTTGTGACTAGACTTTTTGAAGAACCTGGTAAGAAAGAATAATCATATGCAGGTGAAACTGGAAAACTTAGAATATGGTGCAAAAGTTCATTTATTTCAGTAATTCAACTTAAAAGGTGAAACTAATATATTATATAGACTCAAGTGAGATATTTCAAGCCATTATTTGTTATAATTGTGATGATTATGACTCACAGCTTATGTAAACCCCAAATTCAAAATTAGAATATTGTGAAAAGGTTTTCATAAGCTGTACGCCATAATCATCAAAATTATAACAAATAAAGCCTTGAAATATCTCACTTATCATGAAGAACAACATAGTGACGAAACGCGTTTGTCCGTTCAGGGCCACCGTAGAAACATGTCGATGTAAGGAGACCCGCGGTGTGTGTAGAAACATGTCGATGTAAGGAGACCCGCGGTGTGTGTAGAAACATGTCGATGTAAGGAGACCCGCGGTGTGTGTAGAAACATGTCGATGTAAGGAGACCCGCGGTGTGTGTAGAGAGAAATGCTCATTCTAAGCTAATAAAAACACAACGGTTCATTAATAAGGTCTTTATACACCACTGAACACATGTGTATATGATATTGCATTTCTGTCAACAGATCCTCCTGAACATTACACACTGCAGCTTTAAGATAAAACCAGATTTTCTCCAGTCATTGTTAAAAAAAACAAGCTAACAAAACTTGTCAACTAGCGTTAGTGAAGCGGCCGGAGGGATCGCTCTGCCTCCACCTAAGCCCCGCCCACATAAAACCGTCACGTTTACTAACT